>NW_028319337.1:0-227034 GCF_062004578.1 Staurois parvus
CCCCAATAGATGCCTAGGACTAGTGACCCCCATAGGTGCCCAGGACTAACGACCCCGATGGATGCCCAGGACCAGTGCTCACGAAAGATGCCCAGATACTAGTGACCCCAATAGATGCCCAGATACTAGTGACCCCAATAGATGCCCAGATACTAGTGACCCCAATAGATGCCCAGCTACTAGTGACCCCAATAGATGCCCAGGACTACTGACCCAGATAGGTTGTCAAACAGAACCTGACACCAAGAAACTTCACTAGAACATGAGGCATCAGTAAGGGTGTGAGGGTGTCAGGGTGTCAGTGATTTATTGGTCATGTCCTGTTGGCTCTGCTCTCCTTCCCCCTCCTGTATGTAGGTGTCTCAATGTAGGTCCTGAGCTCAGCACACGGGATCGATCGATCTCTCTGAGCTCAGCACACAGTACACGGGATCAATCGATCTCTCTGACCTCAGCACACAGTACAAGAAATCGATCGATCTCTCTGAGCTCAGCACACAGTACACGGGATCGATTGATCTCTCTGACCTCAGCACACAGTACACGGGATCAATCGATCTCTCTGAGCTCAGCACACAGTACACGGGATGGATTGATCTCTCTGACCTCAGCACACAGTACACGGGATCGATCGATCTCTCTGACCTCAGCACACACAGTACACAGGACCGATCGATCTCTCTGAGCTCAGCACACACAGTACACAGGACCGATCGATCTCTCTGAGGCTCAGCACACACAGTACACAGGACCGATCGATCTCTCTGAGCTCAGCACACAGTACAAGAAATCGATCGATCTCTCTGAGCTCAGCACACACAGTACACAGGACCGATCAGATCTCTCTGAGCTCAGCACACAGTACAAGAAATCGATCGATCTCTCTGAGCTCAGCACACAGTACACAGGATCAATCGGTCTCTCTGACCTCAGCACACAGGATCGATCGATTTCTCTGAGCTCAGCGCACACAGTACACGGGATCGATCGATTTCTCTGAGCTCAGCACACAGTACACGGGATCGATCGATTTCTCTGAGCTCAGCACACAGTACACAGGATCGATCGATCTCTCTGAGCTCAGCACACACAGTACACAGGATCGATCGATCTCTCTGACCTTAGCACACAGTACACGGATCAATCGATCTCTCTGACCTTAGCACACAGTACACGGGATCGATCGATCTCTGAGCTCAGCACACACAGTACACGGGATCGATCAATCTCTCTGAGCTCAGCACACAGTACACGGGATCGATCGATCTCTCTGAGCTCAGCACACAGGATCGATCGATCTCTCTGAGCTCAGCACACAGTACACAGAATCGATCGATCTCCTGTTACAGCGACAACTTCTAGATGGCCCCTTTATCTCATGTATTTCTATCACAACCAGCAGTCTCTAATGGTGTGAACCCCCCACAATGCTCCTGGCAGGTCATGTGATGAAGGCTGCCATGGTCCGGGTGACACCATTAGTCATTGTTTAGGGGGGTGCAGTCAGTGGTTGTCCCTGCTCAGGAGTGTACAGACAGGTGAGCGGCATTGTGTGCGATGTCTTCCAGATGTGATGAGTAGACGGGTCACCTGGATGGATGTGGGGCGGCACAGGAGATGACACAGGCTGGGTGTGGAGGTGCCCGGGGAAGAGTGAGGGGGAGGGGTAATTACAGGCTTGGCAGGCGGTGAGAGTGATGCCCCCGGGGTGAGGAACATGTTGCAGAGCTGAGACTGAACCTCAGCCAGACACGCAACTTTCTCTGCATGATGAGGTGCCAGGACCAGGGTGGGGGAGGGACTGGGGGCAACTTTCTCTGCATGATGAGGTGCCAGGACCGGGGGGGGGATGGGGGGTCTGGGGGCAACTTTCTCTGCATGATGAGGTGCCAGGACCGGGGGGGGGGGATGGGGGGTCTGGGGGCAACTTTCTCTGCATGATGAGGTGCCAGGACCGGGGGGGGGGATGGGGGGTCTGGGGGCAACTTTCTCTGCATGATGAGGTGCCAGGACCGGGGGGGGGATGGGGGGTCTGGGGGCAACTTTCTCTGCATGATGAGGTGCCAGGACCGGGGGGGGGATGGGGGGTCTGGGGGCAACTTTCTCTGCATGATGAGGTGCCAGGACCGGGGGGGGGGATGGGGGGACTGGGGGCAACTTTCTCTGCATGATGAGGTGCCAGGACCAGGGTGGGGGGACTGGGGGCAACTTTCTCTGCATGATGAGGTGCCAGGACCGGGGGGGGATGGGGGGTCTGGGGGCAACTTTCTCTGCATGATGAGGTGCCAGGACCAGGGTGGGGGGAGGGGGGGACTGGGGGCAACTTTCTCTGCATGATGAGGTGCCAGGACCAGGGTGGGGGGGGGTGAGGACTGGGGGCAACTTTCTCTGCATGATGAGGTGCCAGGACCGGGGGGGATGGGGGGTCTGGGGGCAACTTTCTCTGCATGATGAGGTGCCAGGACCAGGGTGGGGGGAGGGGGGGACTGGGGGCAACTTTCTCTGCATGATGAGGTGCCAGGACCAGGGTGGGGGGAGGGGGGGACTGGGGGCAACTTTCTCTGCATGATGAGGTGCCAGGACCAGGGTGGGGGGAGGGGGGGACTGGGGGCAACTTTCTCTGCATGATGAGGTGCCAGGACCAGGGTGGGGGGAGGGGGGGACTGGGGGCAACTTTCTCTGCATGATGAGGTGCCAGGACCAGGGTGGGGGGGGTGAGGACTGGGAGCAACTTTCTCTGCATGATGAGGTGCCAGGACCAGGGTGGGGGGGGGGGGACTGGGGGCTCTAGGTCCACCAGGACCACACACCATACCGCCTCCCTATTGGCTGCTCATCACTCGGGCTCCTGGGGGCCCCCTGTGTGGGACTTCCATTAATCCCCTCCACCCGGCTTAACCAACCCGCAGCAGTTGGTCAGTTTAGTTGGTTAAGCCGAGCGCTCGCCAAACCGGTCACTAATCCAAAGAGATGAGAGTCCGGGGGGGGGGATGGGGGACCAGCCTGCCCAGCCAATCACTGCTAATTATACGGAGGGGGGAGGGGGGCACGGCCTTTGTCTGGGGGTCTTACAGGGGATCTACATCTCTGGAAGGATATACAATGTATAGAAAAGGGATTAAAGTGAACCTGTCATCACATAACTGCCATGGAAATCCAGCCCTTGGTGGTGTTCACAAATGTCTGATGCAGATCAGCCCCCGCTGTATCCTCACATCTTGTGACTTGCTACAAAGTTACAATGTACAGCCTGATCACTGGGGGAGGGGAGACTGAGGAAATGACCCCTCCTCCTTCTACAAAGTTACAATGTACAGTCTGATCATGGGGGGGGGGTACAATGTAGCAGTCTATGGATGGAGGGGAAGGTACAATGTAACAGTCTATGGATGGAGGGGAAGGTACAATGTAACAGTCTATGGATGGAGGGGAAGGTACAATGTAACAGTCTATGGATGGAGGGGAGGTACAATGTAGCAGTCTATGGATGGAGGGGAAGGTACAATGTAGCAGTCTATGGATGGAGGGGAAGGTACAATGTAGCAGTCTATGGATGGAGGGGAGGTACAATGTAACAGTCTATGGATGGAGGGGAAGGTACAATGTAACAGTCTATGGATGGAGGGGAAGGTACAATGTAACAGTCTATGGATGGAGGGGAAGGTACAATGTAGCAGTCTATGGATGGAGGGGAGGTACAATGTAGCAGTCTATGGATGGAGGGGAAGGTACAATGTAACAGTCTATGGATGGAGGGGAGGTACAATGTAACAGTCTATGGATGGAGGGAAGGTACAATGTAACAGTCTATGGATGGAGGGAAGGTACAATGTAACAGTCTATGGATGGAGGGGAAGGTACAATGTAACAGTCTATGGATGGAGGGAAGGTACAATGTAGCAGTCTATGGATGGAGGGGAGGTACAATGTAGCAGTCTATGGATGGAGGGAAGGTACAATGTAACAGTCTATGGATGGAGGGGAAGGTACAATGTAGCAGTCTATGGATGGAGGGGAAGGTACAATGTTGCAGTCTATGGATGGAGGGGAAGGTACAATGTAACAGTCTATGGATGGAGGGGAAGGTACAATGTAACAGTCTATGGATGGAGGGAAGGTACAATGTAACAGTCTATGGATGGAGGGGAAGGTACAATGTAACAGTCTATGGATGGAGGGGAGGTACAATGTAGCAGTCTATGGATGGAGGGGAAGGTACAATGTAACAGTCTATGGATGGAGGGGAAGGTACAATGTAACAGTCTATGGATGGAGGGAAGGTACAATGTAACAGTCTATGGATGGAGGGAAGGTACAATGTAGCAGTCTATGGATGGAGGGGAAGGTACAATGTAACAGTCTATGGATGGAGGGGAAGGTACAATGTAACAGTCTATGGATGGAGGGGAAGGTACAATGTAACAGTCTATGGATGGAGGGAAGGTACAATGTAACAGTCTATGGATGGAGGGAAGGTACAATGTAACAGTCTATGGATGGAGGGGAAGGTACAATGTAACAGTCTATGGATGGAGGGAAGGTACAATGTAACAGTCTATGGATGGAGGGAAGGTACAATGTAGCAGTCTATGGATGGAGGGGAAGGTACAATGTAACAGTCTATGGATGGAGGGGAAGGTACAATGTAGCAGTCTATGGATGGAGGGAAGGTACAATGTAACAGTCTATGGATGGAGGGGAAGGTACAATGTAGCAGTCTATGGATGGAGGGGAGGTACAATGTAACAGTCTATGGATGGAGGGGAAGGTACAATGTAACAGTCTATGGATGGAGGGGAAGGTACAATGTAACAGTCTATGGATGGAGGGGAGGTACAATGTAACAGTCTATGGATGGAGGGGAAGGTACAATGTAGCAGTCTATGGATGGAGGGGAAGGTACAATGTAGCAGTCTATGGATGGAGGGGAAGGTACAATGTAGCAGTCTATGGATGGAGGGGAGGTACAATGTAGCAGTCTATGGATGGAGGGAAGGTACAATGTAACAGTCTATGGATGGAGGGGAAGGTACAATGTAACAGTCTATGGATGGAGGGGAAGGTACAATGTAACAGTCTATGGATGGAGGGGAAGGTACAATGTAACAGTCTATGGATGGAGGGGAGGTACAATGTAGCAGTCTATGGATGGAGGGAAGGTACAATGTAGCAGTCTATGGATGGAGGGGAAGGTACAATGTAACAGTCTATGGATGGAGGGGAGGTACAATGTTGCAGTCTATGGATGGAGGGGAGGTACAATGTAACAGTCTATGGATGGAGGGGAGGTACAATGTAACAGTCTATGGATGGAGGGGAAGGTACAATGTAACAGTCTATGGATGGAGGGGAAGGTACAATGTAACAGTCTATGGATGGAGGGAAGGTACAATGTAACAGTCTATGGATGGAGGGGAGGTACAATGTAACAGTCTATGGATGGAGGGGAAGGTACAATGTAACAGTCTATGGATGGAGGGAAGGTACAATGTAACAGTCTATGGATGGAGGGGAAGGTACAATGTAACAGTCTATGAATGGAGGGGAAGGTACAATGTAACAGTCTATGGATGGAGGGGAAGTTGCATTGTTGCACTCTGATCATGGCACACATCTCACCTGACCAGACTCGCCCTTTATGTCCTGTGGCCCCTCCTACAACCTACATTCTTTCCTCTGTGGCCCCTCGCCCCCTGGGGGGCCCCGATGACACAGTCCTGTCTCCTTGTCCCATGTCTGTCCTCTGTGGCCCGCGGAGCTCCTCACCCGGTGACAACATTCCTCCGACTTCCTCTTACCTGTCTGCTGCCCCGGGGGGCCCCTTGGCTTCCAGCTCACCTGTCTGGTGACTCACAGTGCCCCCCGAGGGTGGGGGGGGGGGAAGCCGTCGTTTTTGGAGTTTTTTCATTCGTAGATTCTGTCTCTGAGTGATCTCGGGGTCAGACGGAGATTCACACTTTACAGCCGTGCCGAGCCCGCCTGTTCCAATGTACAGGACAGATATAGACACACACAGCGGAGACAACCAGCAACGACCTACAATGCTGCATGGGGGGGGCGGGGACGGAACATTTACAACATTTTACCCAAATTTTCAAGAGGTCGGCAAAGACAGCTGAGACATTTATTTCAGGACAGGTTCTCTTTAGGGCTCATTCACACATGAGGTTTGGAAGAGGTAAATCCCCACAAATAAACCATGCTTTTACTGCCCCTCCCCCAACCGCTACCCCCCCCCCCCTTTACCCTGGGGTGTACAAATGCCGCGCCGCTTTTGGAAGGAGTAGCGCCTGTCAAGCCTGACCCACTCAAGTGAATGTAGCTGCGTGCAATGCAATGGTGCACAGAGAGCAGGGGCAGACTGACAACTCATGGGGCCCCCCGGGCAATAGGGGATCATGGGGCCCCTGTGTCCTTGCAACACTCAAAGCACACCCAAAAAATCCTATAAAAGGTACCAGGGGCATTTCATGGGGCCCCCTACTGACCCCAGGCCCTCGGGCAGTGCCTGGAGTGCTCAAATGGTCAGTCCGCCCCTGATCGAGAGGCAACACGAGGCCTCCTCACTGCTTGTCACATGCTCTCTGAAGAGTGATCCTAACATGGATCGCACTTCAGCTCCGCACACGTGTGTACAGTTCTCACATCCCATGG
Source organism: Staurois parvus (assembly GCF_062004578.1). NCBI lineage: Eukaryota > Metazoa > Chordata > Amphibia > Anura > Ranidae > Staurois > Staurois parvus. The sequence continues at coordinate 6,655 of NW_028319337.1, forward strand.
TACATGACCAGGCTCTTCAGTCTGATACAGCTGCACTGCTGAATGCAACATTAAAAAACTGATTTTTGGGTTTTTTTTTTAAATGGATAAAAACACAAGAAAACTGAAAGAAAAAAGCAAAAAAAAAAAAAAAAGTTTTACAATTTTGCAAACACAGCTAAAAAATATACAGTTTGCGCTGCGATTTATAACTTGCAACCACAGTGAAGGAAATGTGTATTTGCTCCCCGGCTGATGCTGAATGTTCGCCCCTCACACAGAAATGATCGGTCTAACAATGGAATGTTCGCCCCTCACACAGAAATGATCGGTCTAACAATGGAATGTTCGCCCCTCACACAGAAATGATCGGTCTAACAATGGAATGTTCGCCCCTCACACAGAAATGATCGGTCTAACAATGGAATGTTCGCCCCTCACACAGAAATGATCGGTCTAACAATGGAATGTTCGGTGTAACACTGAGAGACAGAATACAACAACAAATTCAGCAGAAATGCGTCTAACAAATGATGACGGATCTGCAGGTTCATGAGGGAAAGAAGGATTTGATCCCCTATCATACAGCAGGATTTCTGGCTACCAGGTGTCTCTCATACAGGTAACAAGCTGAGATTAGAAGCAGTCTCTTAAAGGGAGTGCTGCTAATCTCATTGTGTTACCTGTATAAAAGACACCTGTCCACAGGAGCCATCAAACCATCAGATTCCAAACCCTCCACCATGGCAAAGACCAAAGAGCTGTCCAAGGATGTCAGGGACAAGATGGTAGACCTACACAAGGCTGGACTGGGCTACCAAACTATGGCCAAGCAGCTTGGTGAGAAGGTGACAACAGTTGGTGCAATCATTCACAAATGGAAGAAACACAAAACAAGTGTCAGTCTCCCTAGGTCTGGTGCATCATGCAAGATCTCACCTCGTGGAGTGTCAATGATCATGAGAACAGTGAGGAATCATCCCAGAACTACATGTGAGGATCTTGTCAATGATCTCCAGGCAGCTGGGACCACAGTCACCAAGAAAACAATTGGTAACACACTACGCCGACAAGGACTGAAATCCTGCAGTGCCCGCAAGGTCCCTCTGCTCAAGAAAGCACATGTCCAGGCCCGTCTGAAGTCTGTCACTGAACATCTGAATGATGCAGAGGAGGACTGGTGGGAAGTGTTGTGGTCAGAGGAGACCAAAATCCAGCTCTTTGGCATCAACTCAACTCGTCGTGTTTGGAGGAGAAATGCTGCCTATGACCCCAAGAACACCATCCCAACTGTGAAACATGGTGGTGGAAACATTCTGCTTTGGGGGTGTTTTTCTGCTAAGGGGACAGGACAACTGCACTGCATCAAAGGGACGATGAACGGGGCAATGTACCCTCAAATCTTGGGCGAGAACCTTCTTCCCTCAGCCAGGGCATTGAAAATGGGTCATGGATGGGTGTTCCAGCATGACAATGACCCAAAACACACGGCCAAGGCAACAAAGGAGCGGCTCAAGAAGAAGCACATTAAGGTCCTGGAGTGGCCTAGCCAGTCTCCAGACCTTCAGTCGATGGAAAATCTGTGGAGGGAGCTGAAAGTTCAAGTTGCCAAACGTCAGCCACCAAACCTTAATGACTTGGAGAGGATCTGCCAAGAGGAGTGGGCCAAAATCCCTCCTGAGATGTGTGCAAACCTGGGGGCCAACTCCAGGAAACGTCTGACCTCTGTGATTGCCAACAAGGGATTTGCCACCAAGTACTAAGTCATGTTTTGTGAAGGGGATCAAATCCTTCTTTCCCTCATGAACATGCAGATCAGTCATCATTGGTTAGACGCATTTCTGCTGAATTTGTTGTTGTATTCTGTCTTTCAGTGTTACACCGAACATTCCATTGTTAGACCGATCATTTCTGTGTGAGGGGCGAACATTCCATTGTTAGACCGATCATTTCTGTGTGAGGGGCGAACATTCCATTGTTAGACCGATCATTTCTGTGTGAGGGGCGAACATTCCATTGTTAGACCGATCATTTCTGTGTGAGGGGCGAACATTCAGCATCAGCCGGGGAGCGAATACGCATTTCCTGCACTGTAGTTACTTTTCCATAAATGTAACAAATAATATAAATAATGACTTAATAATAAATTAGTTAATAACATCTCAGGGATACTTTTTATCAATTGTATTTTTTTTCTACAATATGACTATTTCTGTTTATTTCTAGAATTTATTTCTATTAATAGCATCTCGTGGATATATTTTTTTTCTATAATTTCACTGTATTTCTCGGAATTCCAAAGATCATTTTTCGCTGATTTCTCTCTATAAATGAAAAGCGTTTCTGGAAGATCCCACATTTTTATCGATCTGCAGCGGTGGAATTGCTCCAGGAACGCCGCCATCGGAACCGATAAATTCCAGCGAAGAAATAAATACGCCGGCGGCGGATCTGTTTTCCAGCGTGTTTCAGGACGTCATCGATCGTATCCCACGATGCCAGGAGCAAGCCCTGGGGGGGGGGGGGGGGACCGCCATTGTGGACTTCCCAAGTGAGGACAGTCAGGGAGAATACGGAACTTTGTAGAGACGTAGACAAAGCCGGGTAGGAAGTGGCCCTCTCCTGGAGAGAATGGGCCCATTGTTCGGCCATCTTCCCGGCCCCGAGGCGTCGCTGCGACGGCGCTCGCCAGGAAGGAGGCATCTTAAAGGAGAAATACGCTCCGTAAACTCCTGGCAGACGTGTCCCCTCCGCAGGTCGGAAGTCACAGGAACGCTCCAGCTGTCATTGCGTTTCCCATGATCCTCCTCTCCTAACTGCCAAATTACGATCGGTCAAGCAACGTCCCAGTAACTGGCAGTTGTGCGCAGGAGATCCTTTCCATAACAAGTCCGATCGCAGGTTGCATCACTAACTGGCAGTTGTGCGCAGGAGATCCTTTCCATAACAAGTCCGATCGCAGGTTGCGTCACTAACTGGCAGTTGTGCGCAGGAGATCCTTTCCATAACAAGTCCGATCGCAGGTTGCGTCACTAACTGGCAGATGTGCGCAGGAGGTCCTTTCCATAACAAGTCCGATCGCAGGTTGCGCCACTAACTGGCAGTTGTGCGCAGGAGGTCCTTTCCATAACAAGTCCGATCGCAGGTTGCGCCACTAACTGGCAGTTGTGCGCAGGAGGTCCTTTCCATAACAAGTCCGATCGCAGGTTGCGCCACTAACTGGCAGTTGTGCGCAGGAGGTCCTTTCCATAACAAGTCCGATCGCAGGTTGTGTCACTAACTGGCAGTTGTGCGCAGGAGATCCTTTCCATAACAAGTCCAATCGCAGGTTGCGTCACTAACTGGCAGTTGTGCGCAGGAGATCCTTTCCATAACAAGTCCAATCGCAGGTTGCGTCACTAACTGGCAGTTGTGCGCAGGAGATCCTTTCCATAACAAGTCCAATCGCAGGTTGCGTCACTAACTGGCAGTTGTGCGGTTACCGTACCTCTCAACGAGCCGCCTGCGCACGCCTGCCGGTTACTGGGAAGTGTGGGAACTGCATGCAAGCGGAGGTCCCACACAGCATCACCTAGCTAACTGTCAGTATTATGTTCCTGCCCAGTGACAGTTAGAGACCAGCTGAGTACAGCTACAAGGATGGAGCAATGACATCCTGTCCTACCTTGAAAAAGACTGAAGGTTCCGAATTCAAGGTCCAACAACTTTATTTATTACAGGAAAAGGCAAGGGGAGGGGCTAGACCACACAAAAGTGGGCTGGGCCGGGGATTACAGCCGTTGACTCCACCTGTAACAGAAATCTCCCTCTGGGATGGGAAGATGCAGGACAGGATGAAAAGACATTAGGAGAGGGGTCAGCGGAGGTCAGGGAAGAGTGGGGGTGGGGCAGTGACCACTTGATGGCGAGGTGTGAAGGTGCAGATGGGAAGGTGTCACTTCCTGTTGGTGGTCAGGGAAGGTTTATTGAGGCTGATGATGCCAGGAGATGTGAGAAGTGTCTGACCAGGGAATATCACACACCGGGCCCCGGGAATATCACATACCGGGCCCCAGGAATATCACACAGCGGGCCCCAGGAACACACCGGGCCCCGGGAATATCACACACCGGGAATATCACACACACCGGGCCCCGGGAATATCACACACCGGGCCCTGGGAATATCACACACCGGGCCCCGGGAATATCACATACCGGGCCCCAGGAACACACCGGGCCCCGAGAATATCACACACCGGGAACATCACACACACCAGCAATGACACACACCGGGAACATCACACACACCGGGAACATCACACACACCGGGAACATCACACACCGGGAACATCACACACACCGGGAATATCACACACCGGGCCCTGGGAATATCACACACCGGGCCCCGGGAATATCACATACCGGGCCCCAGGAACACACCGGGCCCCGAGAATATCACACACCGGGAACATCACACACACCGGCAATGACACACACCGGGAACATCACACACACCGGGAACATCACACACACCGGGAACATCACACACACCGGGAACATCACACACACCGGGAACATCACACACCGGGAACATCACACACACCGGGAATATCACACACCGGGCCCTGGGAATATCACACACCGGGCCCCGGGAATATCACATACCGGGCCCCAGGAACACACCGGGCCCCGAGAATATCACACACCGGGAACATCACACACACCGGCAATGACACACACCGGGAACATCACACACACCGGGAACATCACACACACCGGGAACATCACACACACCGGGAACATCACACACACCGGGAATATCACACACCGGGAACATCACACACACCGGGAATATCACACACCGGGAACATCACACACACCGGGAACATCACACACACCGGGAACATCACACACACCGGGAACGTCACACACACCGGGAACGTCACACACACCGGGAACATCACACACCGGGAACATCACACACACCGGGAACATCACACACACCGGGAACATCACACACACCGGGAACGTCACACACACCGGGAACGTCACACACACCGGGAACATCACACACCGGGAACATCACACACACCGGGAACATCACACACACCGGCAATGACACACACCGGGAATATCACACACACCGGGAACATCACACACACCGGCAATGACACACACCGGGAACATCACACACACCGGGAATATCACACACCGGGAATATCACACACCGGGAACATCACACACACCGGGAACGTCACACACACCGGGAACGTCACACACACCGGGAACGTCACACACACCGGGAACGTCACACACACCGGGAACATCACACACCGGGAGAATCACACACACCGGGAACATCACACACACCGGGAACATCACACACACCGGGAACATCACACACACCGGGAACATCACACACACCGGGAACGTCACACACACCGGGAACGTCACACACACCGGGAACGTCACACACCGGGAACATCACACACCGGGAACATCACACACACCGGGAACATCACACACACTGGGAACATCACACACACCGAGAGTATCACACACACCGGGAACATCACACACACCGGGAACATCACACACCGGGAACATTACACACCGGGAATATCACACACCGGGAACATCACACACACCGGGAACATCACACACACCGGGAACATCACACACACCGGGAACATCACACACCGGGAACATCACACACCGGGAACATCACACACCGGGAATATCACACACCGAGAGTATCACACACCGAGAGTATCACACACACCAGGAACATCACACACACCGGGAACATCACACACACTGAGAGTATCACACACACCGGGAACATCACACACACCGGGAACATCACACACCGGGAACATCACACACACCGGGAATATCACACACCGGGAATATCACACACCGGGAATATCACACACCGGGAATATCACACACCGAGAGTATCACACACCGAGAGTATCACACACACCGGGAACATCACACACACCGGGAACATCACACACACCGGGAACATCACACACACCGGGAACATCACACACACCGGGAATATCACACACCGGGAATATCACACACCGGGAATATCACACACCGAGAGTATCACACACACCGGGAACATCACACACACCGGGAACATCACACACACCGGGAATATCACACACCGGGAATATCACACACCGGGAATATCACACACCAAGAGTATCACACACCAAGAGTATCACACACCGAGAGTATCACACACACCGGGAACATCACACACACCGGGAACATCACACACCGGGAATATCACACACACCGAGAGTATCACACACACCGGGAACATCACACACACCGGGAACATCACACACACCGGGAACATCACACACCGGGAACATCACACACACCGGGAATATCACACACCGGGAATATCACACACCAAGAGTATCACACACCGAGAGTATCACACACACCGGGAACATCACACACACCGGGAATATCACACACCGAGAGTATCACACACACCGGGAACATCACACACACCGGGAATATCACACACCGAGAGTATCACACACACCGGGAACATCACACACCGGGAACATCACACACACCGGGAACATCACACACACCGAGAGTATCACACACACCGAGAGTATCACACACACCGGGAATATCACACACCGGGAATATCACACACACCGAGAGTATCACACACACCGGGAACATCACACACACCGGGAACATCACACACACCGGGAACATCACACACCGGGAACATCACACACACCGGGAATATCACACACCGGGAATATCACACACCAAGAGTATCACACACCGAGAGTATCACACACACCGGGAACATCACACACACCGGGAACATCACACACACCGGGAACATCACACACCGAGAGTATCACACACACCGGGAACATCACACACACCGGGAATATCACACACCGAGAGTATCACACACACCGGGAACATCACACACCGGGAACATCACACACACCGGGAACATCACACACACCGGGAACATCACAAACACCGGGAACATCACACACACGGCCCCGGCTATGGATTTGGGGTAGGCGGGGGAGGGGAGTTTTTGTAGAACTGATAGGAGACTAGGGTCGGCTTTACTATTTTAGGCGGAGTCTGGGGCCCCTGGAGGAGTCCATCAGCAACCTCCTGGCTCTACTCCCACCCACTTGGGAGTTTGGGGTGTTCTGGCTTGTCTGCAGACCCCGGGAACCTCCAACCAGCACAGACCCCCCGGATCTGACACAAGGAGACCAGCTACACCCAAAACTGATATTTCCATCTGTCTCTCGGGGCCCCAGTGACTGCTGCATAGCAGAATCCCCCTCCCCCCAATGTATACAAACAATGAGGGAACCCAGCTGTGACACCAGTGACACCATCCAGGGTCCTGGGAGGGGGAGGGGCACAGACTGTTGCCTGGGAAACCTCACCACAGGAAACTTCTCCACTCCACCCAAAACTGAACACAACCTGCCAGTCACATGATCCTCCACTGATCCCGTGTACTGACACAGCACACGCTGCAATCACACCACGGATGAAAGGAGGCCAAACTCCGGCCAATCAGGCGCCTTGCCAAAATAAACTCCACCCCAAACTCTGCGATCATCCAATCACCGAGCTGAAAACAATGAAAGCGAGAGATCTTACAGACTGTACTGTGATTGGCATGGTGGGAGGGCGGGCTCTGACTACTGTGAGCTCAGCTGATGTAGGCGGAGCTTCAAGGACCAGAACGGCTGCTGGTTGGCTGACAATTTCAGTTTACGAAAATGGAAACATTGTGAACGGCTACAAAGTTACAATGTACAGTCTGATCACTGGGGGAGGGGAGACTGAGGAAATGACTCCTCCTTCTGCAAAGTTACAACGTACAGTCTGATCACTGGGGGAGGGGAGACTGAGGAAATGACTCCTCCTTCTGCAAAGTTACAACGTACAGTCTGATCACTGGGGGAGGGGAGACTGAGGAAATGACTCCTCCTCCTTCTACAAAGTTACAATGTACAGTCTGATCACTGGGGGAGGAGACTGAGGAAACGTCTCCTCCTCCTTCTACAAAGTTACAATGTACAGTCTGATCACTGGGGGAGGGGAGACTGAGGAAATGACTCCTCCTTCTACAAAGTTACAATGTACAGTCTGATCACTGGGGGAGGGGAGACTGAGGAAATGACACCTCCTCCTTCTACAAAGTTACAATGTATAGTCTGATCACTGGGGGAGGAGACTGAGGAAATGCCTCCTCCTGCCTGCAGCAGACTGATGGCATCATCTCAGCCTAGGCGCAGTCACTGGCTGGAGCCCAAGGATGGATTTCTGGGATATATTGGAGTGACTAGACAGGTCCTCTTTAGTAATCTCTCCGCCTTGTGCGAGTCCTTCAGAGCGGCCAATGACATGCCAGCGCCGGGCGGGCAGCATTCACCCCCCAGGAGCCAAACACTGTTTAGTGATTTCCGCCCCCCTGTAATTATCTGCCATCTCCACCATCAGTATGCTAATCTGCACCCCCCCCCCACCCGATGAGGGTGACCCCGGATCTCCGCTCAATGGAAGGTCAGACGGGGCTCCTGACAACAGGAGAGGGGACAAAGCCGGGATTAATCCTCACAGTTCCAAGACCCCCCCTCCCCCCCCGCAGAGGTCATGTGACCGGGATCTGGAATGATTAGGTAGCTACATCAGCAGTTACATCCAACCGAATCATCCAACCCGGGAACTCCACACAGGGATGGTGGGAACCCCTCATAATGGGCACAGCGGGTGTACAGACCCGGGAACTCAGCACAGGGATGGTGGGAACCCCTCATAATGGGCACAGCGGGTGTACAGACCCGGGAACTCAGCACAGGGATGGTGGGAACCCCTCATAATGGGCACAGCGGGTGTACAGACCCGGGAACTAGGCACAGGGATGGTGGGAACCCCTCATAATAGGCACAGCGGGTGTACAGACCCGGGAACTAGGCACAGGGATGGTGGAAACCCCTCATAATGGGCACAGCGGGTGTACAGACCCGGGAACTCAGCACAGGGATGGTGGAAACCCCTCATAATGGGCACAGCGGGTGTACAGACCCGGGAACTCAGCACAGGGATGGTGGAAACCCCTCATAATGGGCACAGCTGGCAGTATTGGGGGGTTCACCCTCTGGCACCCACAGACACCGAGTTCCTTGTCCTCTCTATGGGGTGGCCCTGGGAGGATTCAGGAGTCGGAGGGGGGAGGGGGGAGTAGGAGTGAAGTGTCTTCTGGTGAAGATCTGATAGGAGATGTTATCAGAGAAGTAACAAGTTCCATGTGGACACAACAACAAGGGGACACACACAGCGGAGGAGGGGCCCGTGTACATCACAGGGGCCCCTGTGCTCCCGCCCCCCAGCAATGAAGGCGGCACTCCGGACCAATCACTGGTGTTTATTCCGGGTTTTTGGATGTAACAATAAAGTTTACAAATAAGAAAAAGAAACATTAACCGGCTACAAATATTGTGAGGAAGAAACAAACAAACAAACAAACAAACAATCAGCGAGAAGAAACAGAAAAATAGAAAAGAATTTGGATTCCGTCACTTGGTCGGGGGAGGTGTGGCAATGCCGGGCGTGTCAACGTGCGCTGCGTCAGGTCCCTCCATTCATGTGAATGAGCCTCCCGATGGACCAGACATTGCGCACGTCAAATTTTCAGCAGAGCGCCGCGCCACATACCCGTCGCTGAAGGGGGCGCCACTGAGACAGCACCACATCGCACCAATGAATGTTGTCGGACACAATCGTGCAAACGGCATCTTTTCACCTTTGCTGTTATTGGAGGGGAGAAAATGCCCAAAACAGCGTTATAAATGGGGGGGGTTTGCGTCTGATGACCCGCAGAAAGCGTTCTCTCCAAATACTTATTTTTCTGAATTTTGTAAACAAAAAAAAAGAAGAATGGGTGATAACACGCCACCGGGAAATATAAATGGGCGCGCGGGGGATAACGAACGGCGGCGGGGGATAATGGACGGCGGCGGGGGATAATGGACAGCGGCGGGGGATAATGGACAGCGGCGGGGGATAAAGGATGGCGGCGGGGGATAACGAACGGCGGCGGGGGATAATGGACAGCGGCAGGGGATAACAAACGGCGGCGGGGGATAATGGACGGCGGCGGGGGATAACAAACGGCGGCGGGGGATAATGGACGGCGGCGGGGGATAACAAACGGCGGCGGGGGATAACGGATGGCGGTGGGGGATAATGGACGGTGGTGGGGGATAATGGACGGCGGCGGGGGATAACGAACGGTGGCGGGGGATAACAAACGGCGGCGGGGGATAACGGATGGCGGTGGGGGATAATGGACGGCGGCGGGGGATAACGGACGACGGCGGCGGGGGATAATGGACAGCAGAAGGGATCGGCCACGTGGGATAATGGATGGCAGCGGAGGATAATGGACGATGGAGGGGGATAATGGTCAGCAGTGGGGATCGGTGGTGGGGGATAACAGACGACGGTGGTGGGGGATAACAGACGACGGCGGCGGGGCATAACGGACGGCGGCGGGGGATAACGGACGGCGGCGGGGCATAACGGACGGCGGCGGGGCATAACGGACGGCGGCGGGGCATAACGGACAGCGGCGGGGGATAACGGACGACGGCGGCGGGGGATAACGGACGGCGGCGGGGGATAACGGACGGCGGCGGGGGATAACGGACGGCGGCGGGGGATAACGGACGGCGGCGGGGGATAACGGACGGCGGCGGGGGATAACGGACAGCGGCGGGGGATAATGGACAGCGGCGGGGGATAATGGACAGCGGCGGGGATCGGCGGAGGATGACAGGACATCTCTCAGAGCTCACAGATATGATTTATTGGGGAAAATATGCAAAAGACAACAAAACCTCTTCTTCCCAGAGTGGGCGGAGCTCCGCATCGCGCCAGAACTCTCACCGGCGGAATCGAATTTCCTCTCGTCTCGTCTTACAGCTGAAGAACGAACACACCGCCCGGATCAGGTTCACCGTCTCGGGGGATTTCCTGAGATTGATCTGCCGCTAAAACATTTCCCAGATACGTGTGGGAGGGTTGGATGGTCTGTCTGAGAGTTCCCCTCACTTCCTGTGACAACTTTATCACCAGGACAGGATGAGGTTGTCACTGCTGTGCAGAGTGCCCTCCAATCTATGACTGGTCAGATCTCGATTTAGGGAATTTCAAAACTGTCCACTATCAATCACCCCAATATCCGATTGGTCAAATATCAATGAACTCGATGTCTAATTGATGGAATATCAATCGATTTCATCTCGGATTGGTCGATCAATGCTATCTACAACACCAGACTCCACCATCCGGGTGATCTGATTGGCTGGCCAGTCATAAAGATCGGTGTGATCAGTACTGAATTCCACAGCCAGGCTTGCAGCGCCGGAGAGCCGGGCTCAGGGTCAGCGGGACCCATGGAGGGGTCTGAGGATGACAGATCCGGGGAATGGGGGAGGGGGAACCTTCTGATCTCTCATTAATCCCCTCTGAATGGAGTGTACCATTAGGAGGATTGGGGGGGTGTTACTGCACCCAGGGGGGCAAATTGAAGGGGAGGAGAAGACTTTCCACCACATGCTGATGTAAAGATCGATTATTGCAACACACCCGACCCCTCAGATCTAATACATCGCCACAGCATTCACTGCACCACCCCCGCGCCAAAACCTCCTCCGGGCCCCTGCCGAGAAATTTTAGGGGCCCATTTACTGCGCGTTACGTCACATCGGTCAGCTTATTTCAACCCTCATTCCTTCCGACATCGAAGATCTATAAAGTGGAGGAAATAAATGGTGTAAAATGTTACAAATACAAAAGAAAAAGACGAAGCCGCGTTCTGCAGACAAGGGAACGGCGGCTGTGCCAGGGGGGGGGGGCAGCGTCAGGTGTCTGGATGTAATTAGCTACCTGGATAGAGAGGTTAGGGGCCCCGGGAGGATCAATAAGGCAGGCAGGGGCCCCGGGAGGATCAATAAGGCAGGCAGGGGCCCCAGGAGGATAAATAAGGCAGGCAGGGGCCCCAGGAGGATCAATAAGGCAGGCAGGGGCCCCAGGAGGATAAATAAGGCAGGCAGGGGCCCCAGGAGGATAAATAAGGCAGGCAGGGGCCCCAGGAGGATCAATAAGGCAGGCAGGGGCCCCAGGAGGATAAATAAGGCAGGCAGGGGCCCCAGGAGGATCAATAAGGCAGGCAGGGGCCCCAGGAGGATCAATAAGGCAGGCAGGGGCCCCAGGAGGATCAATAAGGCAGGCAGGGGCCCCAGGAGGATAGCTTAGACAGGTTAGAGGCCCCAGGAGGATAGATGAGAGTTAAGGGGCTCCAAGATTATATGTAAAAGAGATTACGGTCCCCTTGAAGATCAAAAAATGAAGGTTAGGGGCCCCTGGAAGATAGATGAGGGGTTAAGGGCTTCCGGGTGACAGGTAAAACTGGTAGAGAATAGAAGAGGTCAGGGGCCCCTGAAGGATAGAAAAGAGAGGTTGTGGCTCCTGGGGGATAGAAACATTTAGGGGATCCTGAAAAACTAGCAATTACTCTATTTTGGAGATATATGGGAAAGTGGATAAATTCTGGAGGGGGGGGTACAGAAGTGGGGTGCTCAGGATCTGTGTGGAGATGCAGAGGGGAAGCTGGGGGGCTGTAGGACAGAAGTGGGGTGCTCAGGACCTGTATGGAGAAGCTGGGGGGCTGTAGGACAGAAGTGGGGTGCTCAGGACCTGTATGGAGAAGTTGGGGGGCTGTAGGACAGAAGTGGGGTGCTCAGGACCTGTATGGAGAAGTTGGGGGGCTGTAGGACAGAAGTGGGGTGCTCAGGACCTGTATGGAGATGCAGAGGAGAAGCTGGGGGGCTGTAGCACAGACGTGGGGTGCTCAGGACCTGTATGGAGATAATGGGGGGCTGTAGGACAGAAGTGGGGTGCTCAGGACCTGTATGGAGATGCTGGGGGCTGTAGGACAGAAGTGGGGTGCTCAGGACCTGTATGGAGATAATGGGGGTCTGTAGGACAGAAGTGGGGTGCTTAGGACCTGTATGGAGATGCTGGGGGGCTGTAGGACAGAAGTGGGGTGCTCGGGACCTGTAAGGAGAAGCTGGGGGGCTGTAGGACAGACGTGGGGTGCTCAGGACCTGTATGGAGATGCTGGGGGGCTGTAGGGCATAAGTGGGGTGCTCAGGACTAGTATGGAGAAGCTGGGGGGCTGTAGGACAGAAGTGGGGTGCTCAGGACCTGTATGGAGAGGCTGGGGGGCTGTAGGACAGAAGTGGGGTGCTCAGGACCTGTATGGAGATGCTGGGGGCTGTAGGACAGAAGTGGGGTGCTCAGGACCTGTATGGAGAAGCTGGGGGGCTGTAGGACAGAAGTGGGGTGCTCAGGACCTGTATGGAGATGCTGGGGGGCTGTAGGAAAGAAGTGGGGTGCTCAGGACCTGTATGGAGAAGCTGGGGGGCTGTAGGACAGAAGTGGGGTGCTCAGGACCTGTATGGAGATGCTGGGGGGCTGTAGGACAGAAGTGGGGTGCTCAGTACCTGTATGGAGATGCTGGGGGGCTGTAGGACAGAAGTGGGGTGCTCAGGACCTGTATGGAGATGCTGGGGGGCTGTAGGACAGAAGTGGGGTGCTCAGTACCTGTATGGAGATGCTGGGGGGCTGTAGGACAGAAGTGGGGTGCTCAGGACCTGTATGGAGATGCTGGGGGGCTGTAGGACAGACGTGGGGTGCTCAGGACCTGTATGGAGAGGCTGGGGGGCTGTAGGACAGAAGTGGGGTGCTCAGGACCTGTATGGAGATGCAGAGGAGAAGCTGGGGGGCTGTAGCACAGACGTGGGGTGCTCAGGACCTGTATGGAGAAGCTGGGGAGCTGTAGGACAGAAGTGGGGTGCTCAGGACCTGTATGGAGAGGCTGGGGGGCCGTAGGACAGAAGTGGGGTGCTCAGGACCTGTATGGAGAGGCTGGGGGGCCGTAGGACAGAAGTGGGGTGCTCAGGACCTGTATGGAGAGGCTGGGGGGCTGTGGGACAGAAGTGGGGTGCTCAGGACCTGTATGGAGAAGCTGGGGGGCTGTAGGACAGAAGTGGGGTGTTCAGGACCTGTATGGAGATGCTGGGGGGCTGTAGGACAGAAGTGGGGTGCTCAGGACCTGTATGGAGAGGCTGGGGGGCCGTAGGACAGAAGTGGGGTGCTCAGGACCTGTATGGAGAGGCTGGGGGGCTGTAGGACAGAAGTGGGGTGCTCAGGACCTGTATGGAGAGGCTGGGGGGCTGTGGGACAGAAGTGGGGTGCTCAGGACCTGTATGGAGATGCTGGGGGGCTGTAGGACAGAAGTGGGGTGCTCAGGACCTGTATGGAGATGCTGGGGGGCTGTAGGACAGAAGTGGGGTGCTCAGGACCTGTATGGAGAGGCTGGGGGGCTGTGGGACAGAAGTGGGGTGCTCAGGACCTGTATGGAGATGCTGGGGGGCTGTAGGACAGAAGTGGGGTGCTCAGGACCTGTATGGAGATGCTGGGGGGCTGTAGGACAGAAGTGGGGTGCTCAGGACCTGTATGGAGAGGCTGGGGGGCTGTAGGACAGAAGTGGGGTGCTCAGGACCTGTATGGAGAGGCTGGGGGGCTGTGGGACAGAAGTGGGGTGCTCAGGACCTGTATGGAGAGGCTGGGGGGCCGTAGGACAGAAGTGGGGTGCTCAGGACCTGTATGGAGAGGCTGGGGGGCTGTAGGACAGAAGTGGGGTGCTCAGGACCTGTATGGAGAGGCTGGGGGGCTGTGGGACAGAAGTGGGGTGCTCAGGACCTGTATGGAGAGGCTGGGGGGCTGTGGGACAGAAGTGGGGTGCTCAGGACCTGTATGGAGATGCTGGGGGGCTGTAGGACAGAAGTGGGGTGCTCAGGACCTGTATGGAGAGGCTGGGGGGCTGTAGGACAGAAGTGGGGTGCTCAGGACCTGTATGGAGATGCTGGGGGGCTGTAGGACAGAAGTGGGGTGCTCAGGACCTGTATGGAGAGGCTGGGGGGCTGTGGGACAGAAGTGGGGTGCTCAGGACCTGTATGGAGATGCTGGGGGGCTGTAGGACAGAAGTGGGGTGCTCAGGACCTGTATGGAGAGGCTGGGGGGCTGTAGGACAGAAGTGGGGTGCTCAGGACCTGTATGGAGAGGCTGGGGGGCTGTGGGACAGAAGTGGGGTGCTCAGGACCTGTATGGAGAGGCTGGGGGGCCGTAGGACAGAAGTGGGGTGCTCAGGACCTGTATGGAGAGGCTGGGGGGCTGTAGGACAGAAGTGGGGTGCTCAGGACCTGTATGGAGAGGCTGGGGGGCTGTGGGACAGAAGTGGGGTGCTCAGGACCTGTATGGAGAGGCTGGGGGGCTGTGGGACAGAAGTGGGGTGCTCAGGACCTGTATGGAGATGCTGGAGGGCTGTAGGACAGAAGTGGGGTGCTCAGGACCTGTATGGAGAGGCTGGGGGGCTGTAGGACAGAAGTGGGGTGCTCAGGACCTGTATGGAGATGCTGGGGGGCTGTAGGACAGAAGTGGGGTGCTCAGGACTTTTGCTTAGAAGCAGAGAAGTTGGACAGATTTTTTGGAAGGGGGAGGAGAAAGTGAAAGGAGAGAGGGAGATGAAAGCGAGGAAGGGGGGCCCCGGGAGAGGAAAGGGGGGGAGGAAGGGAGGGGGAGTCAGGAAGGGGGAGGGGCCCATAGACCTCCATTGTTTCTAAACAATCCTGCAAGGCAGCCGCTTGGCCAAGGGGGTTTTAGCATGGGGAGATATTAATAGCCCCATACAAAGGAGGGCTGGGCCACAGAGCTGACACTTCACCCGCTTTCCCTAAGGAAGATGTCTGCTCATTGCTGGCAAATGCTGACGGCTCACACCACGAGGGGGGGGGAGGGGGGGGGGTCACTGAGTTTTATGAGACAAATAAAAGATTTATAAGTCAAAAAAAAAAAAAAGAACAAAGGAAAATATGAGCCAAAAAATAGAAATCTGCTGAAAGTTGTATAAAAAAAGTTTAATAAGACGAAAAAAAACCCCCAAAGTCTATAAAGGAAATAAGAGGAGGAATCATCGTGAGATGGGGGATTAATAATGGGGGAGCCCCCGAAGGGGTGACAAATGGGGGGGCTGGGATGAACAGGTCATATATTCGGTATCTGGGGGAAGATTTGGATGAACATCACACTTGCCGCCTAGAATCGGAACAATCACACCAAGAGGAGAGACTTTGGGGGTAACAAAGTGACAGCAAATTTAGGGGATCTCAGACTGAAAAGGGCGAAGGATTTGGGGGTGACATTAGGGGGGGGTCATAATGTATATATAAGAGTGACATTTAGGGGGATGAAGGATTTGGATAGATAGACAGCTGTGAAACTTAGGGGGGATCATCAGGGTAACGCAACGTAGGCCTGGAAGTAAAAAAAAGGATTTGGGGGTGACACTGAGGGGTGACTATCTGGGATTCATACAAGAATGAAACATTTAAGAGATCATACAAGGCATGAGGGATTTTGGGGGGCAAAATAAAGTGAGCTAAGGGGATGAAGGATTTGGGGGTGACATGAATGAATGAATGACTTGGAAGTGACATAAGGGGGCGAAGTACTTGGGAGTGACCTAAGGGGATGAAGGATTTGGGGGTGACCTAAGGGGATGAAGGATTTGGGGGTGACCTAAGGGGATGAAGGATTTGGGGGTGACAAAGGGATGAAAGATCTGGGAATAACATAAAGAGATGACAGACGTGGACGTGACATAATGGGATGAAGATCTTTGAGGTAACAAAAGGGGGTAAAGTACTTGGGGGTGACTTAAAGGGATGAAGGATCTGGGGGTGACATAAAGGGATTAAGGATCTGGGGGTGACATAAAGGGATGAAGGATCTGGGGGTGACATGAAGGGATGAAGGATCTGGGGGGGGTGACAAAGAGATGAAGGATCTGGGGGTGACAAAGGGATGAAGGATCTGGGGGTGAAAAAGGGATGAAGGATCTGGGGGTGACAAAGGGATGAAGGATCTGGGGGGGGGTGACAAAGAGATGAAGGATCTGGGGGTGACAAAGGGATGAAGGATCTGGGGGTGATAAAGGGATGAAGGATCTGGGGGTGACATGAAGGGATGAAGGACTTGGGCTGACATAAAGAGATGAAGGATCTGGGGGTGACAAAGGGATGAAGGATCTGGGGGTGAAAAGGGATGAAGGATCTGGGGGGGGTGACAAAGAGATGAAGGATCTGGGGGGGGTGACAAAGAGATGAAGGATCTGGGGGTGACAAAGGGATGAAGGATCTGGGGGTGATAAAGGGATGAAGGATCTGGGGGTGACATGAAGGGATGAAGGACTTGGGCTGACATGAAGGGATGAAGGATTTGGGGTGACATAAAGGGATGAAGGATCTGGGGGTGACATAAAGGGATGAAGGATCTGGGGGTGACATAAAGGGATGAAGGATCTGGGGGTGACATAAAGGGACAAAGGTCTTGGGCTGACATGAAGGATTTGGGGGTGATATAAAGGGATGAAAGATCTGGGGGTGACATAAATGGATGAATAACCTGGAGGTGACATAAAGGGATAAGGGACTTGGGGGTAACAACAGGATGAAGGATCTGGGGGTGACATAAAGGGATGAATGACTTGGAGGTGACATAAGGGGGTGAAGTACTTGGGAGTGACCTAAGGGGATGAAGAATTTGGGGGTGACATAAAGGGATGAAGGACTTGGGGGTAACAGCAAAATGAAGGATTTGGGGGTGATATAAAGGGTTGAAGGATATGGGGGTGAAAAAAAGGATTTTGGGGTGACATAAAGGGAAGAGGGATCTGGGATGGGGAGGTGAGTTTACACAAACGGATGAATGATCTGGGGGTAACATTGATGAATGATCTGGGGGTAACATTGATGAATGATCTGGGGGTGACATTGATGAATGATCTGGGGGTAACATTGATGAATGATCTGGGGGTAACATTGATGAATGATCTGGGGGTGACATTGATGAATGATCTGGGGGTAACATTGATGAATGATCTGGGGGTAACATTGATGAATGATCTGGGGGTGACATTGATGAATGATCTGGGGGTAACATTGATGAATGATCTGGGGGTAACATTGATGAATGATCTGGGGGTAACATTGATGAATGATCTGGGGGTAACATTGATGAATGATCTGGGGGTGACATTGATGAATGATCTGGGGGTGACATTGATGAATGATCTGGGGGTGACATTGATGAATGATCTGGGGGTGACATTGATGAATGATCTGGGGGTAACATTGATGAATGATCTGGGGGTAACATTGATGAATGATCTGGGGGTAACATTGATGAATGATCTGGGGGTAACATTGATGAATGATCTGGGGGTAACATTGATGAATGACTTGGGGTGACATTAAAAAAAGATGAATGACATAAATGGGTGACAGAGGGATTTGGGGCAACCTAAGGGAATCAAAGATTTATAGTGACAAACAAGTATGAAGGACTTTGGGACGAGAAAAAGAATTGGGGTGACATAAAGGGTTCGCGGATTTGGGGGTGACATCTAGGACTGAAGTATTTGTGAATTCTATAAAGGAATGATACATTTATGGGAAGACATGCAGCCATGTACAGGGATGGGTGTACACAGGTAACATGCACACACCCAGCATGACGTGTTTGGGATCCGTGTACAACAGCACACAGAGCGGACCATATATAACAATGTTCATACGGATCCATAAGGATCATATGTATTACTTGTATCATATATACAGTACATATCTATATACAACACACGTGGTACGCAGAGGCCGGATCCTACATACAATACACGTGGTACGCAGAGGCCAGATCCTACATACAATACACGTGGTACGCAGAGGCCAGATCCTATATACAACACACGTGGTACGCAGAGGCCGGATCCTAAATACAATACACGTGGTACGCAGAGGCCGGATCCTACATACAATACACGTGGTACGCAGAGGCCAGATCCTACATACAATACACGTGGTACGCAGAGGCCGGATCCTACATACAATACACGTGGTACGCAGAGGCCAGATCCTACATACAATACACGTGGTACGCAGAGGCCGGATCCTACATACAATACACGTGGTACACAGAGGCCAGATCCTATATACAACACACGTGGTACGCAGAGGCCGGATCCTATATACAATACACGTGGTACGCAGAGGCCGGATCCTATATACAACACACGTGGTACGCAGAGGCCGGATCCTACATACAACACACGTGGTACACAGAGGCCGGATCCTACATACAATACACGTGGTACACAGAGGCCGGATCCTAAATACAATACACGTGTTACACAGAGGCCGGATCCTAAATACAATACACGTGGTACACAGAGGCCAGATCCTATATACAACACACGTGGTACGCAGAGGCTGGATCCTAAATACAATACACGTGTTACGCAGAGGCTGGATCCTAAATACAACACACGTGGTACGCAGAGGCCGGATCCTAAATACAATACACGTGTTACACAGAGGCCGGATCCTACATACAACACATGTGGTACGCAGAGGCCGGATCCTATATACAATACACGTGGTACACAGAGGCCAGATCCTATATTCAACACACGTGGTACGCAGAGGCCAGATCCTATATACAACACACGTGGTACGCAGAAGCCGGATCCTACATACAACACACGTGGTACACAGAGGCCGGATCCTACATACAATACACGTGGTACGCAGAGGCCGGATCCTACATACAATACACGTGGTACGCAGAGGTCGGATCCTACATACAATACACGTGGTACGCAGAGGCCGGATCCTACATACAACACACGTGGTACGCAGAGGTCGGATCCTACATACAATACACGTGGTACGCAGAGGCCAGATCCTACATACAACACACGTGGTACGCAGAGGTCGGATCCTACATACAATACACGTGGTACGCAGAGGCCGGACCCTACATACAACACACGTGGAACACAGAGGCCGGATCCTACATACAACACACGTGGTACGCAGAGGCCGGATCCTACATACAACACACGTGGTACGCAGAGGTCGGATCCTACATACAATACACGTGGTACACAGAGGATGGATCCTACATACAACACACGTGGTACGCAGAGGCCGGATCCTACATAAAATACACGTGGTACGCAGAGGCCGGATCCTACATAAAATACACGTGGTACGCAGAGGCTGGATCCTACATACAACACACGTGGTACACAGAGGCCGGATCCTACATACAATACACGTGGTACGCAGAGGCCAGATCCTACATACAATACACGTGGTACGCAGAGGCCGGATCCTACATACAACACACGTGGTACACAGAGGCCGGATCCTACATACAATACACGTGGTACACAGAGGCCGGATCCTACAGACAACACACGTGGTACACAGAGGCCGGATCCTATATACAACACACGTGGTACACAGAGGCCGGATCCTACATACAACACAGGTGGTACACAGAAGCCGGATCCTATATACAACACACGTGGTACACAGAGGCCGGATCCTACATACAACACACGTGGTACACAGAGGCCGGATCCTACATACAATACACGTGGTACACAGAGGCCGGATCCTATATACAACACACGTGGTACACAGAGGCCGGATCCTACATACAATACACGTGGTACACAGAGGCCGGATCCTACATACAACACACGTGGTACACAGAGGCCGGATCCTACATACAATACACGTGGTACACAGAGGCCGGATCCTACATACAACACACGTGGTACACAGAGGCCGGATCCTACATACAACACAAAGTCACGCACAGTACACGGAGCGGAATTGTTACTCTGCACTTCCTCGGCTCACACAAGTTTCTCTCCACAAATGTTATAAAGTTTCAACCCCAAAACTGAGAAATCTCAGAGATACAAAGGAGATGTGATGTGTGCAGAGCGCTGACCACCGATCTTCCATCCAACCCCGGGGACATCGTCCAATCACACAGAGGGGCCCAGAGTGGGGGGGGGGTGTATTCTGTATACTACACCCGTCATATAATACACAGAGATATACTACACCCCTCATATAATACACAGAGATATACTACACCCGTCATATAATACACAGAGATATACTACACCCGTCATATAATACACAGAGATATACTACACCCGTCATAGAATACAGAGATATACTACACCCGTCATATAATACACAGAGATATACTACACCCGTCATAGAATACAGAGATATACTACACCCGTCATATAATACACAGAGATATACTACACCCGTCATATAATACACAGAGATATACTACACCCCTCATATAATACACAGAGATATACTACACCATCCGTCATATAATACACAGAGATATACTACACCCCTCATATAATACAGAGATATACTACACCCGTCACATAATACACAGAGATATACTACACCCCTCATATAATACACAGAGATATACTACACCCGTCATATAATACAGAGATATACTACACCCGTCATATAATACAGAGATATACTACACCCGTCATATAATACAGAGATATACTACACCCGTCATATAATACAGAGAGATATTCTACACCCCTCATATAATACAGAGATATACTACACCCCTCATATAATACACAGAGATATACTACACCCGTCATATAATACAGAGATATACTACACCCGTCATATAATACACAGAGATATACTACACCCGTCATATAATACAGAGATATACTACACCCGTCATATAATACACAGAGATATACTACACCCGTCATATAATACACAGAGATATACTACACCCGTCATATAATACACAGAGATATACTACACCCCTCATATAATACAGAGATATACTACACCCGTCATATAATACACAGAGATATACTACACCCGTCATATAATACAGAGAGATATTCTACACCCCTCATATAATACAGAGATATACTACACCCCTCATATAATACACAGAGATATACTACACCCCTCATATAATACACAGAGATATACTACACCCCTCATATAATACAGAGATATACTACACCCCTCATATAATACACAGAGATATACTACACCCGTCATATAATACACAGAGATATACTACACCCGTCATATAATACACAGAGATATACTACACCCGTCATATAATACACAGAGATATACTACACCCGTCATATAATACACAGAGATATACTACACCCCTCATATAATACACAGAGATATACTACACCCGTCATATAATACACAGAGATATACTACACCCGTCATATAATACACAGAGATATACTACACCCGTCATATAATACAGAGATATACTACACCCGTCATATAATACAGAGATATACTACACCCGTCATATAATACACAGAGATATACTACACCCGTCATATAATACAGAGATATACTACACCCGTCATATAATACACAGAGATATACTACACCCGTCATATAATACAGAGATATACTACACCCGTCATATAATACACAGAGATATACTACACCCGTCATATAATAAACAGAGATATACTACACCCCTCATATAATACACAGAGATATACTACACCCGTCATATAATACAGAGAGATATACTACACCCCTCATATAATACAGAGATATACTACACCCGTCATATAATACAGAGATATACTACACCCGTCATATAATACAGAGATATACTACACCCGTCATATAATACAGAGATATACTACACCCGTCATATAATACACAGAGATATACTACACCCGTCATATAATACACAGAGATATACTACACCCGTCATATAATACACAGAGATATACTACACCCATCATATAATACACAGAGATATACTACACCCCTCATATAATACACAGAGATATACTACACCCGTCATATAATACAGAGATATACTACACCCGTCATATAATACACAGAGATATACTACACCCGTCATATAATACACAGAGATATACTACACCCGTCATATAATACACAGAGATATACTACACCCCTCATATAATACACAGAGATATACTACACCCGTCATATAATACACAGAGATATACTACACCCGTCATATAATACACAGAGATATACTACACCCATCATATAATACACAGAGATATACTACACCCGTCATATAATACACAGAGATATACTACACCCGTCATATAATACAGAGATATACTACACCCCTCATATAATACACAGAGATATACTACACCCGTCATATAATACACAGAGATATACTACACCCGTCATATAATACACAGAGATATACTACACCCGTCATATAATACACAGAGATATACTACACCCCTCATATAATACACAGAGATATACTACACCCGTCATATAATACACAGAGATATACTACACCCGTCATATAATACACAGAGATATACTACACCCGTCATATAATACAGAGATATACTACACCCGTCATATAATACACAGAGATATACTACACCCCTCATATAATACACAGAGATATACTACACCCGTCATATAATACACAGAGATATACTACACCCCTCATATAATACACAGAGATATACTACACCCGTCATATAATACACAGAGATATACTACACCCGTCATATAATACACAGAGATATACTACACCCGTCATATAATACAGAGATATACTACACCCGTCATATAATACACAGAGATATACTACACCCCTCATATAATACACAGAGATATACTACACCCGTCATATAATACACAGAGATATACTACACCCGTCATATAATACACAGAGATATACTACACCCGTCATATAATACACAGAGATATACTACACCCGTCATATAATACACAGAGATATACTACACCCGTCATATAATACACAGAGATATACTACACCCCTCATATAATACAGAGATATACTACACCCCTCATATAATACACAGAGATATACTACACCCGTCATATAATACACAGAGATATACTACACCCCTCATATAATACAGAGATATACTACACCTGTCATATAATACACAGAGATATACTACACCCGTCATATAATACAGAGATATACTACACCCCTCATATAATACACAGAGATATACTACACCCGTCATATAATACACAGAGATATACTACACCCGTCATATAATACACAGAGATATACTACACCCGTCATATAATACAGAGATATACTACACCCGTCATATAATACAGAGATATACTACACCCGTCATATAATACAGAGATATACTACACCCCTCATATAATACAGAGAGATATACTACACCCGTCATATAATACAGAGAGATATACTACACCCGTCATATAATACAGAGAGATATTCTACACCCGTCATATAATACACAGAGATATACTACACCCCTCATATAATACACAGAGATATACTACACCCGTCATATAATACACAGAGATATACTACACCCATCATATAATACAGAGATATACTACACCCGTCATATAATACAGAGATATACTACACCCGTCATATAATACAGAGATATACTACACCCGTCATATAATACACAGAGATATACTACACCCGTCATATAATACACAGAGATATACTACACCCGTCATATAATACACAGAGATATACTACACCCATCATATAATACAGAGAGATATACTACACCCGTCATATAATACAGAGAGATATACTACACCCGTCATATAATACACAGAGATATACTACACCCCTCATATAATACACAGAGATATACTACACCCCTCATATAATACAGAGATATACTACACCCGTCATATAATACACAGAGATATACTACACCCGTCATATAATACACAGAGATATACTACACCTGTCATATAATACACAGAGATATACTACACCCCTCATATAATACACAGAGATATACTACACCCCTCATATAATACACAGAGATATACTACACCCCTCATATAATACACAGAGATATACTACACCTGTCATATAATACACAGAGATATACTACACCCGTCATATAATACAGAGAGATTTACTACACCCGTCATATAATACACAGAGATATACTACACCCCTCATATAATACACAGAGATATACTACACCCCTCATATAATACAGAGAGATATACTACACCCGTCATATAATACACAGAGATATACTACACCCGTCATATAATACAGAGATATACTACACCCGTCATATAATACACAGAGATATACTACACCCGTCATATAATACAGAGATATACTACACCCCTCATATAATACAGAGATATACTACACCCGTCATATAATACAGAGATATACTACACCCGTCATATAATACACAGAGATATACTACACCCGTCATATAATACAGAGATATACTACACCCCTCATATAATACACAGAGATATACTACACCCCTCATATAATACAGAGATATACTACACCCGTCATATAATACAGAGATATACTACACCCGTCATATAATACACAGAGATATACTACACCCCTCATATAATACACAGAGATATACTACACCCCTCATATAATACACAGAGATATACTACACCTGTCATATAATACACAGAGATATACTACACCCGTCATATAATACAGAGATATACTACACCCGTCATATAATACACAGAGATATACTACACCCGTCATATAATACACAGAGATATACTACACCTGTCATATAATACACAGAGATATACTACACCCCTCATATAATACACAGAGATATACTACACCCCTCATATAATACACAGAGATATACTACACCCCTCATATAATACACAGAGATATACTACACCTGTCATATAATACACAGAGATATACTACACCCGTCATATAATACAGAGAGATTTACTACACCCGTCATATAATACACAGAGATATACTACACCCCTCATATAATACACAGAGATATACTACACCCCTCATATAATACAGAGAGATATACTACACCCGTCATATAATACACAGAGATATACTACACCCGTCATATAATACAGAGATATACTACACCCGTCATATAATACACAGAGATATACTACACCCGTCATATAATACAGAGATATACTACACCCCTCATATAATACAGAGATATACTACACCCGTCATATAATACAGAGATATACTACACCCGTCATATAATACACAGAGATATACTACACCCGTCATATAATACAGAGATATACTACACCCCTCATATAATACACAGAGATATACTACACCCCTCATATAATACAGAGATATACTACACCCGTCATATAATACAGAGATATACTACACCCGTCATATAATACACAGAGATATACTACACCCCTCATATAATACAGAGATATACTACACCCGTCATATAATACAGAGATATACTACACCGCAATATGTATGTAGTATGAAGACATAATAAACACACAAGGAAAGTCCTCCAATATATATATTACAGGAAGGAGTGATTGTACAGAGATGTATGCACCTAATATAGAGAAATGTGCTACATATACACAGCCGATACATATAATAGAGGAGGGACGGTATACACAGAAATATTCTGCACCCGGCTACACACAGCACACAGCCGGAGTATACAGAGAGCAATATACTGCACCCAGCTACACACAGCAGATATATACACATTGTGCAGAATATACTACAGAGGGGGTATACCATTATACACCCCCCTATATACTACACCCCTCTACATACTACGTATGTACTACACCCCCCTACATACTACACCCCTCTACATACTACGTATGTACTACACCCCCCTATATACTACACCCCTCTACATACTACGTATGTACTACACCCCCCTACATACTACACCCCTCTACATACTACGTATGTACTACACCCCCCTATATACTACACCCCTCTACATACTACGTATGTACTACACCCCACTATATACGACACCCCTCTACATACTACGTATGTACTACACCCCCCTATATACTACACCCCTCTACATACTACGTATGTACTACACCCCACTATATACGACACCCCTCTACATACTACGTATGTACTACACCCCACTATATACTACACCCCTCTACATACTACGTATGTACTACACCCCACTATATACTACACCCCTCTACATACTACGTATGTACTACACCCCCCTACATACTACACCCCTCTACATACTACGTATGTACTACACCCCCCTACATACTACACCCCTCTACATACTACGTATGTACTACACCCCACTATATACTACACCCCTCTACATACTATGTATATACTACACCCCGCTATACACTATGTATATACTACACCCCACTATATACTACACCCAACTATACACTATGTATATACTACACCCCGCTATATACTATGTATATACTACACCCCGCTATATACTATGTATATACTACACCCCACTATATACAATGTAAATAATACACCCCACTATATACCATGTATATACTAAACCCCACGAGGGCCCTTGAACCCCTTGTGTATCGCACTGTATTGTTATTGTACTGTCTCATGTATTGTCTCCCATTGTAATGTACAGCGCTGAGCGAACTATTGGTGCTTTATAAATACTGTATAATTATATACTACACCCCAATATATAATATGTATATACTACACCCCGCTATATACTATGTATATACTACACCCCGCTATATACTATGTATATACTACACCCCGCTATATACTACACCCCACTATATACTATGTATATACTACACCCCACTATATACTATGTATATACTACACCCCGCTATATACTATGTATATACTACACCCCGCTATATACTATGTATATACTACACCCCGCTATATACTATATATATACTACACCCCGCTATATACTATGTATATACTACACCCCGCTATATACTATGTATATACTACACCCCGCTAAATACTATGTATATACAACACCCCGCTATATACTATGTATATACTACACCCCACTATATACTATGTGTATACTACACCCCGCTATATACTATGTATATACTACACCCCGCTAAATACTATGTATATACAACACCCCGCTATATACTATGTATATACTACACCCCACTATATACTATGTGTATACTACACCCCACTATATACTATGTATATACAACACCCCGCTATATACTATGTATATACTACACCCCGCTATATACTATGTATATACTACACCCCACTATATACTATGTGTATACTACACCCCGCTATATACTATGTATATACTACACCCCGCTAAATACTATGTATATACAACACCCCGCTATATACTATGTATATACTACACCCCACTATATACTATGTGTATACTACACCCCACTATATACTATGTATATACAACACCCCGCTATATACTATGTATATACTACACCCCGCTATATACTATGTATATACTACACCCCGCTATATACTATGTATATACTACACCCCGCTATATACTATGTGTATACTACACCCCGCTATATACTATGTGTATACTACACCCCGCTATATACTATGTATATACTACACCCCACTATATACTATGTATATACTACACCCCGCTATATACTATGTATATACTACACCCCGCTATATACTATGTATATACTACACCCCGCTATATACTACACTCAACTATATACTACACCCTGCTATATACTATGTATATATATATATATATGTGGGATCTCTCTGTATAGTATACATTGTATATATATATATGTGGGATCTCTCTGTATAGTATACATTGTATATATATATATATGGGATCTCTCTGTATAGTATACATTGTATATATATATATATGGGATCTCTCTGTATAGTATACATTGTATATATATATATATATGGGATCTCTCTGTATAGTATACATTGTATATATATATATATATATGGGATCTCTCTGTATAGTATACATTGTATATATATATATATATGGGATCTCTCTGTATAGTATACATTGTATATATATATATATATGGGATCTCTCTGTATAGTATACATTGTATATATATATATGTAGGATCTCTCTGTATAGTATACATTGTATATATATATATGTAGGATCTCTCTGTATAGTATACATTGTATATATATATATATATATGGGATCTCTCTGTATAGTATACATTGTATATATATATATATATATGTGGGATCTCTCTGTATAGTATACATTGTATATATATATATATATATATATATATGGGATCTCTCTGTATAGTATACATTGTATATATATATATATATATGTGGGATCTCTCTGTATAGTATACATTGTATATATATATATGGGATCTCTCTGTATAGTATACATTGTATATATATATATATATGTGGGATCTCTCTGTATAGTATACATTGTATATATATATATATGTGGGATCTCTCTGTATAGTATACATTGTATATATATATATATATGGGATCTCTCTGTATAGTATACATTGTATATATATATATATATGGGATCTCTCTGTATAGTATACATTGTATATATATATATATACGTGGGATCTCTCTGTATAGTATACATTGTATATATATATATATATATATGGGATCTCTCTGTATAGTATACATTGTATATATATATATGTGGGATCTCTCTGTATAGTATACATTGTATATATATATATATATGGGATCTCTCTGTATAGTATACATTGTATATATATATGTTGGATCTCTCTGTATAGTATACATTGTATATATATATATATATGTGGGATCTCTCTGTATAGTATACATTGTATATATATATATGGGATCTCTCTGTATAGTATACATTGTATATATATATATATATATATGGGATCTCTCTGTATAGTATACATTGTATATATATATGTTGGATCTCTCTGTATAGTATACATTGTATATATATATATATATATGTGGGATCTCTCTGTATAGTATACATTGTATATATATATATGTGGGATCTCTCTGTATAGTATACATTGTATATATATATATATGTGGGATCTCTCTGTATAGTATACATTGTATATATATATATATGTGGGATCTCTCTGTATAGTATACATTGTATATATATATATATGTGGGATCTCTCTGTATAGTATACATTGTATATATATATATATATGGGATCTCTCTGTATAGTATACATTGTATATATATATATGTGGGATCTCTCTGTATAGTATACATTGTATATATATATATATGTGGGATCTCTCTGTATAGTATACATTGTATATATATATATATATGGGATCTCTCTGTATAGCACACACTGTATCTCTCTGTATATATATTCCCCAATGATGGGGGGAGGGGGTCTCACCTTCCAGGGCCCGGCCCGGGGGGCTCCAACACAGGACGGCCAGAAGCAGCAACAGCCGGATCGGGGTATCCATAGATCCGGGAGGGGGAAGGGTATAATCCAGACACGGGGGGCCCCTGACGCCGGCTGGGGCCCCGGCTCTGCAGACACTCCAGCGGGGATCGGACGGTCGGGGGGCCCCAGAGGTCCCGGAGGAGAACTTCACCGAACCCGACCAACTCCGGGACAAGGAGAAACTCCGCGAACCGCCCACCGCGCTCAGATTGGAGGAGGAGGAGACAGGGGGCGGGGACACTATAGGAGTGCGATCCACCACTGATCATTAAACCCAAACGGATCGTCCGATCCACCACCGATCCCGGCACCGCGCATGATGGTCTATATACAACCAGAACATGCTGTATACCGATCTCTATATATCGCCCCCTATGTACTGTATACTGATCTCTATATACCGCCCCCATGTACTGTATACTGATCTCTATATACCGCCCCCTATGTACTGTATACTGATCTCTATATACCGCCCCCTATGTACTGTATACTGATCTCTATATACCGCCCCCTATGTACTGTATACTGATCTCTATATACCCCCCCCTATGTACTGTATACTGATCTCTATATACCACCCCCCTATGTACTGTATACTGATCTCTATATACCCCCCTATGTACTGTATACTGATCTCTATATACCGCCCCCTATGTACTGTATACTGATCTCTATATACCACCCCCTATGTACTGTATACTGATCTCTATATACCCCCCTATGTACTGTATACTGATCTCTATATACCCCCCTATGTACTGTATACTGATCTCTATATACCCCCCCCTATGTACTGTATACTGATCTCTATATACCCCCCCCTATGTACTGTATACTGATCTCTATATACCGCCCCCTATGTACTGTATACTGATCTTTATATACCCCCCTATGTACTGTATACTGATCTCTATATACCACCCCCCTATGTACTGTATACTGATCTCTATATACCCCCCTGTAATGTACATGTAAGATTTATTGTAACGGACATGTAAGATTTGAGTGGAAATATGGAATCATAGCCATGACAGGTTGAGTAGATTAGATTATGTCAGGTCCTTTCATTACAAAGGTGTGTGCAGGAACAGTCTGGTCATTAAGGATGTACATTGAGCCCCCTGGGCAGTAGGGAAATGAATAGAAGGTACAAACAAATGATCTGGGATACAGATGTGTATGTATACACAATTCCTCAATAGGCCTTACAGACCCAATCATCATTTAGCATTAATTAGTCTAAAGCCAGGTTCCTGGATGTGACAACTTGTGTGTGTCAATCAGGTTATCACCTTCTGAGGAAAACCAGTGACAGCAGACAGACTGTCTGCCTTTGATGGAAAACTCTATAAGTAATATTCACATCAAAGAAGTATGTTTAATCTCTTATAAAAGCCAAAATATTAGTTGGAGAGAGATGGAAATGCTTCCTTTGTGCAGACCATTCTGTGCACTACATTTACATATAAGAATCATATTTGTGGCTTGGGGAGGAAGCCAGGGAAATGTATGGAATGATTAGATGACGCGGGGGTGCGACAGTCAGATGGTGTTTGGTACTGTTGCGATCGGGCTGACACGCTGGTGTCAGAAATCCAATCCCCGACTTGGTGTTCAGGCCAGTCTCGGCCCAATTGAACTTGGGCAGGTCCATACACAGTACCTCTTGTGGGCAGGTCAGGACCACCTCCCCCAGAGTCAATTGGCCGAAGACTAATGTCCCGCCCATGTCCAAATCGCCATAAATTGAACGCACGGACATTTGGACAGGGTGATTCGTACGGAGCTGGTTCGATTGACTAGCGGATTGCCAAGTTTCTGGCTTGCTCCAGCCGCAGGGTAAAGTGTTATTCTGTCTTTTTATTCCCTTTTATTTTAAAGTAATTAGTCATTTGTGTGTCTTCTTATATCTTTTGTATTTCTGTATCTTGTTATATTTTGTACATATTTTATGCACTGCCCACTTTGGGAAATTAAATCTTAAAATTAATTAGTGAACTTCTGTGTACTTAAGCACGTGCTCATATCTTCGGAGAGATTAGATCAGAGAGACTAGATCGGAGAGATTAGATTGGGTTATATTATATTGTATTTTAGTGCCTTTAAAACGCTCGGTTAAGCTCATTGCCAATCTGTATGCAACTGCACTGTGAGTGGGCAGATTGCACGCAGATTGCAAAGGTAACAGATCTGCCAGGCGAAGATCTGTGTGTGTGTGGTGTCTCAACAGACCATTCTGCGGATAAACTGTTGGGTGGTGGCAGGCTACCTGTGTGGTGCGTCTGGTGTGGGGGTGTGTGGACAGTGGAAGGGTTATCAACACCGGGGTTCAAGCTAGGATAGCTGAAGGGACCTTTAGAAGGGTGTGTGATTACTAAGCTGGTCCTCAACTCTAATCAGGGCACCAGGTTGTATGTAAGATCGTATCTGCCAGTGTGTGGTTGACCAGCTGGATTGGAGTGGAGTCTCCATCCGGTGGTGGCCAGAGGTAGTGCGGGCTGTGAAAAGGTATCACGGCTGATCTTATATACGGTTTGAGATATTTAAGTGTAAATCCCCTTTATTATCCCCTCTTTACCACCCTGTCGCGGCCGCACGCGTGCGTCACGGTTAGCTAGTCGCTGTGGGCGTGGCGTGTGGTGGACACGTGACAGGGTGACGTTTTTAAGCGAATCCTTGACAGTTGGCGGCAGCGTGCGGGATCTGCTTAATACATTAGTGCATGGTTTATTCATGTAACCCGTGTACTAAAGGTTAGAAGCTCGGTAGAAGTGACTGACCTACAGAAGCTCACTCAGTGCATAATTTTTGTTTTGTAGAAGACATACTTGGCTATTTGCTCCCCCCCCCTTTCTTTGTTTTTCTTTTCTATCTTTTATTTTGGCAAAATGGCTGAGACAGTAATCAGCTACAAGAAGCAAAGTCGAGATGACCTGATGAATCTGTGCGAGATCAGAGGTATCCCGACCACAAGGGACCAGACAAAGGAGCAGATGATACATGCCCTGGTCGAGAAAGACGGGGAGGAGCGAGACTTGGATGTGGAGCCACAGGATGTGGAACAGCCGCTTTCCCAGTCACCGGATGTGGATCGTGGTGCCATCCGAGAGGGCCAACTGGAAGCCCATTCGTTGTCCCTGCGGGATGATCTACAGCTGCTGGGCCCAGTCAGTGAAGCATTACGCATCAAGTTCATTTCGGAGCGCCGGGAAGCAGAGGACAGACGAAAAGATCGGGAAGGACAATGGCGACATGAACTGGAGCTAGAAAAACTCCGGCTGCAGCAGAACCGGTCCGCTGGTAACACTGAGTCCAGGGAAGAACGGATACACAGAGTTTCCCTGGATAAATTCCCCACCATGGACGTGGATGGGGATATGGACACTTTTTTACAAGGGTTTGAGAGGACTTGTCGTCAATACCTCCTGCCCAAGGAGCAATGGGCACAGTACCTCATCCCAGGGCTGAAAGGCAAGGCCCTGGATGTGCTTCTGAGTCTTCCAGAGGGCCAAGAAAGGGACTATGAGACTCTTAAACAGGCCATTGTTAAACGGTACCAGCTCACGCCAGAGGTGTACCGCAAGCGTTTCAGGACATTGCATCGAGGTCCTAATGACAGCTACATGGACCTCGTCTGCAGTCAGCGCACTGCTTTCCAGCAATGGCTAAAGGGACTGTCCGTAAGCACCTTTGGCGCCCTACAGGAACTCATGATTAAGGACCAGTTCCTACAGACATGTCCTTTTGAGGTCAGGCAGTTTGTACTTGACCGAGATCCCAAGACAGTGGATCAAGCAGCAGAAATAGCTGACTCCTATGCGGCTAACAGAATGCCTAGCACCTGGAGGACTACTGAACCCAGCTGGAAGGGAGGAAAGGCAACCGGCCGCTCTTCTCCAGACATCCAGAAGACCAAGGCATCCAGACCTTTAGGAGCCGCCCCAACAACTGTGGATACCCGGAGATGTTTTTTGTGCCACCGGATAGGTCATCTCAGTGTATCCTGCCCTGAGAAAAAGAAGGCTGTCCCACCTTCTACCAAGACAACCCGCCTGGAGTCTACTGTTTTGTGTGTTTCCAGGAATGCAAGAGGGCTCGCCGATAACCTGCAGCCTGTCACTGTGGGTGGCAGAGTTACCACCGGCCTGAGGGACAGCGGAGCGGAGGTGACTTTAGTGCATCCAGAACTGGTGAGCCCTGAGGATCTTATTCCTGGTAAGACCATGACTGTGAAGGGGGTTGGGGGCATCAACCCAGCTGTCCCCACGGCCTGTGTTTATTTAGACTGGGGAGCTGGGAGAGGAATGAGAAAAGTGGGTGTAACAGATGCCATTCCCACGAGAGTATTATTGGGTACTGACCTGGGACGGTTGGTAGCCCATTATGAGCCATATCAAGCACCCCTAGAACCTACCTCACCACCTGAGGCCCTGGACTCATGTAAAAGACTGATTGAAGACTCCATGAAGACTGGGGATTCTGGGGAGGGTCAGAGGGTGAAGGACTGTGTACCAGGGCCTGGCTCTAGTGGATGTCTGGAGTCAAGGCCTGGAGAAGAGTTTAAAATCACAGAGGACTCTGCAACTGATAATGGTTTATGTGATGATGAATGTAATGACATGTGTAAGGCAGACCTTCCCTCTGGTGCAGTGGTGACTCGGGGTGCCCACCAGGTGGCCCCGGACCAGTCATTGCCCACTGCTACAGAGGAACTGTCTGTGGAAGGGCCCAATCTAGCTGGGTTGGACCCTTGTGAACCTGGCCCAGAGGGCCTAAGGTCTCCTCAGACTGTTGTCTACCTGGCACCTGTGGCAGATAGCTCTGAGTCCCCTGGAGCTGTGAGAATTGATGGCAGCCCAGAGGATCTCAGAGGTCTGGCTGAAGAACCGCCAGCGGTGGATAGCAGGATGGGGGTGCATGGGCAAAAGGAATTTGGTTGTTTACCCCTATGTAAAGCAACAGGATGTTCTTCTGAAGTCCCCGGGGAAAAGGCACATTTGGTTTCAGTAGACCAGTGTTGTGTGCCCCTCTCCCCTTGTGGGATGAAGTTCTTTGTTGTCCGCTCCCCTGACACCACAGATACCAGTAATGCCATTTTGGATCCTGGACTGTGGAGCACAGAGGAGGGACCACAGGGTGAGGGTTTAAGTCTGATTCATTCTGACTCTACCCCCTCAGTAGCTGTGGCTGACGGCACCGAGTTTCCAGAGGCTGTTACATCTGATGCCAGCCCAGAGGAACTCAGGTGTGCTGACAGACGCTCTGCTGAGGACGGGGTAGAAGTGAGTGACGTGGGTCAGAGGATAACCCCTAGTGGAATCCTTCCTCCTGTAACCTTCCCCTCTGTCACCACAGTCATGGGTGCTGCCAGTGCAGACTCATTTCTGTGTGTTGCAGAGGGAAGTCTGCAGGATGTTGGAGTGAATTCAGCCCAATCAGTGTCTTCCACCTCAGCAGCTGCAGCTGACATCACTGAGTCCTTCCAGGCTGATAGGTTTGAGGTCGGCCCGGAGGAGCTCAGGTGTGGTGCTGACAGATGTTCTGCTGAGGAGGACAGAGTAGAAGGGTGTGGCACGGGTCAGAGGATGACCCCTGGTGGAGTAAAGTCTGTGGATTTATCCTTTGTCCCCACAGCTATGAGTATCATGATTGAGGACTCATTGCTGTGCACAGCAAGGGAAGGATCACAGGATGACGGGGGAACACTGACCCCCTCTGAATCTGCTTTCTCAGAGGCTGGAGCTGACAACCCTGTATTCTTGCTGGCTGATAGGTTTGATGTCAGGCTGGAGGAACTCAGGGGTTGTGCTGACCAGTCTCTGGCTGAGGCAGAAAGAGCAGAAGTGTGGGAGACAGGTCCAAGGGTGGAGGTTCTGGTATCCAAGCCATGGAACCAGGTCCAGATCACCCAGGAACAACCTTATGTCAGGCTCAGGCATCTGGGTGTCGCAGCCAATGGCGAACCACCAGATGACCCTGGCCAGTGGCTGAAAATGTTGACAGCGCACAATGACAGGTTTGCCAGTACCCGTCCAGTCGATAGTCGGTGGCCAGCAGATGAAATGGATCCGCAGGGGGATCTGCTGGCCAGTGGTGACCCAAACCCTTTGGGATCAGTCAGAGAACTGGGCAGAAGCCCTTCCCCATCGGCAGGGGGATGGGCTGAGCTGTCAGCGGTGTCAAACTTTAGTTGGGAGAACTCCCCCCCCCCCCAACCTAGGGAACCTTCCATGTAGACGCGTTAGCCGACCCGTTTAGGCTCAGCTATGCGTCATCTGGAAGAGGGGAGATGTAATGTACATGTAAGATTTATTGTAACGGACATGTAAGATTTGAGTGGAAATATGGAATCATAGCCATGACAGGTTGAGTAGATTAGATTATGTCAGGTCCTTTCATTACAAAGGTGTGTGCAGGAACAGTCTGGTCATTAAGGATGTACATTGAGCCCCCTGGGCAGTAGGGAAATGAATAGAAGGTACAAACAAATGATCTGGGATACAGATGTGTATGTATACACAATTCCTCAATAGGCCTTACAGACCCAATCATCATTTAGCATTAATTAGTCTAAAGCCAGGTTCCTGGATGTGACAACTTGTGTGTGTCAATCAGGTTATCACCTTCTGAGGAAAACCAGTGACAGCAGACAGACTGTCTGCCTTTGATGGAAAACTCTATAAGTAATATTCACATCAAAGAAGTATGTTTAATCTCTTATAAAAGCCAAAATATTAGTTGGAGAGAGATGGAAATGCTTCCTTTGTGCAGACCATTCTGTGCACTACATTTACATATAAGAATCATATTTGTGGCTTGGGGAGGAAGCCAGGGAAATGTATGGAATGATTAGATGACGCGGGGGTGCGACAGTCAGATGGTGTTTGGTACTGTTGCGATCGGGCTGACACGCTGGTGTCAGAAATCCAATCCCCGACTTGGTGTTCAGGCCAGTCTCGGCCCAATTGAACTTGGGCAGGTCCATACACAGTACCTCTTGTGGGCAGGTCAGGACCACCTCCCCCAGAGTCAATTGGCCGAAGACTAATGTCCCGCCCATGTCCAAATCGCCATAAATTGAACGCACGGACATTTGGACAGGGTGATTCGTACGGAGCTGGTTCGATTGACTAGCGGATTGCCAAGTTTCTGGCTTGCTCCAGCCGCAGGGTAAAGTGTTATTCTGTCTTTTTATTCCCTTTTATTTTAAAGTAATTAGTCATTTGTGTGTCTTCTTATATCTTTTGTATTTCTGTATCTTGTTATATTTTGTACATATTTTATGCACTGCCCACTTTGGGAAATTAAATCTTAAAATTAATTAGTGAACTTCTGTGTACTTAAGCACGTGCTCATATCTTCGGAGAGATTAGATCAGAGAGACTAGATCGGAGAGATTAGATTGGGTTATATTATATTGTATTTTAGTGCCTTTAAAACGCTCGGTTAAGCTCATTGCCAATCTGTATGCAACTGCACTGTGAGTGGGCAGATTGCACGCAGATTGCAAAGGTAACAGATCTGCCAGGCGAAGATCTGTGTGTGTGTGGTGTCTCAACAGACCATTCTGCGGATAAACTGTTGGGTGGTGGCAGGCTACCTGTGTGGTGCGTCTGGTGTGGGGGTGTGTGGACAGTGGAAGGGTTATCAACACCGGGGTTCAAGCTAGGATAGCTGAAGGGACCTTTAGAAGGGTGTGTGATTACTAAGCTGGTCCTCAACTCTAATCAGGGCACCAGGTTGTATGTAAGATCGTATCTGCCAGTGTGTGGTTGACCAGCTGGATTGGAGTGGAGTCTCCATCCGGTGGTGGCCAGAGGTAGTGCGGGCTGTGAAAAGGTATCACGGCTGATCTTATATACGGTTTGAGATATTTAAGTGTAAATCCCCTTTATTATCCCCTCTTTACCACCCTGTCGCGGCCGCACGCGTGCGTCACGGTTAGCTAGTCGCTGTGGGCGTGGCGTGTGGTGGACACGTGACAGGGTGACGTTTTTAAGCGAATCCTTGACACCCCCTATGTACTGTATACTGATCTCTATATACCCCCCTATGTACTGTATACTGATCTCTATATACCCCCCTATGTACTGTATACCGATCTCTATATACCCCCCTATGTACTGTATACTGATCTCTATATACCCCCCCATGTACTGTATACTGATCTCTATATACCCCCCTATGTACTGTATACTGATCTCTATATACCCCCCCATGTACTGTATACTGATCTCTATATACCGCTCCCTCTGTACTGTATACTGATCTCTATATACCACCCTCCTATGTACTGTATACTGATCTCTATATACCGCCCCCCATGTACTGTATACTGATCTCTATATACCCCCCTATGTACTGTATACTGATCTCTATATACCGCCCCCCATGTACTGTATACTGATCTCTATATACCCCCCCTATGTACTGTATACTGATCTCTATATACCCCCCCTATGTACTGTATACTGATCTCTATATACCCCCCCTATGTACTGTATACTGATCTCTATATACCCCCCCTATGTACTGTATACTGATCTCTATATACCCCCCTATGTACTGTATACTGATCTCTATATACCCCCCCTATGTACTGTATACTGATCTCTATATACCGCCCCCCTATGTACTGTATACTGATCTCTATATACCCCCCCCCCCTATGTACTGTATACTGATCTCTATATACCCCCCCCCTATGTACTGTATACTGATCTCTATATACCGCCCCCCATGTACTGTATACTGATCTCTATATACCGCCCCCCTATGTACTGTATACTGATCTCTATATACCCCCCCTATGTACTGTATACTGATCTCTATATATCCCCCCCTATGTACTGTATACTGATCTCTATATACCCCCCTATGTACTGTATACTGATCTCTATATACCGCCCCCTATGTACTGTATACTGATCTCTATATACCGCTCCCTATGTACTGTATACTGATCTCTATATACCGCCCCCTATGTACTGTATACTGATCTCTATATACCGCCCCCTATGTACTGTATACTGATCTCTATATACCGCCCCCTATGTACTGTATACTGATCTTTATATACCCCCCTATGTACTGTATACTGATCTCTATATACCACCCCCCTATGTACTGTATACTGATCTCTATATACCCCCCTATGTACTGTATACTGATCTCTATATACCACCCCCCTATGTACTGTATACCGATCTCTATATACCCCCCCATGTACTGTATACTGATCTCTATATACCCCCCTATGTACTGTATACTGATCTCTATATACCCCCCCATGTACTGTATACTGATCTCTATATACCGCTCCCTCTGTACTGTATACTGATCTCTATATACCGCTCCCTATGTACTGTATACTGATCTCTATATACCACCCTCCTATGTACTGTATACTGATCTCTATATACCCCCCTATGTACTGTATACTGATCTCTATATACCGCCCCCCATGTACTGTATACTGATCTCTATATACCCCCCTATGTACTGTATACTGATCTCTATATACCCCTCTATGTACTGTATACTGATCTCTACATACCGCCCCCCATGTACTGTATACTGATCTCTATATACCCCCCCTATGTACTGTATACTGATCTCTATATACCCCCCCTATGTACTGTATACTGATCTCTATATACCCCCCCTATGTACTGTATACTGATCTCTATATACCCCCCCTATGTACTGTATACTGATCTCTATATACCCCCCTATGTACTGTATACTGATCTCTATATACCCCCCCTATGTACTGTATACTGATCTCTATATACCGCCCCCCTATGTACTGTATACTGATCTCTATATACCCCCCCTATGTACTGTATACTGATCTCTATATACCGCCCCCCATGTACTGTATACTGATCTCTATATACCGCCCCCCTATGTACTGTATACTGATCTCTATATACCCCCCCTATGTACTGTATACTGATCTCTATATATCCCCCCCTATGTACTGTATACTGATCTCTATATACCGCCCCCTATGTACTGTATACTGATCTCTATATACCCCCCTATGTACTGTATACTGATCTCTATATACCCCCCCCTATGTACTGTATACTGATCTCTATATACCGCCCCCCCATGTACTGTATACTGATCTCTATATACCGCCCCCTATGTACTGTACACTGATCTCTATATACCCCCCCCATGTACTGTATACCGATCTCTATATACCGCCCCCTATGTACTGTATACTGATCTCTATATACCCCCCTATGTACTGTATACTGATCTCTATATACCCCCCTATGTACTGTATACTGATCTCTATATACCCCCCTATGTACTGTATACTGATCTCTATATACCGCTCCCTCTGTACTGTATACTGATCTCTATATACCACCCTCCTATGTACTGTATACTGATCTCTATATACCCCCCTATGTACTGTATACTGATCTCTATATACCGCCCCCCATGTACTGTATACTGATCTCTATATACCCCCCTATGTACTGTATACTGATCTCTATATACCGCCCCCCTATGTACTGTATACTGATCTCTACATACCGCCCCCCATGTACTGTATACTGATCTCTATATACCCCCCCTATGTACTGTATACTGATCTCTATATACCCCCCCTATGTACTGTATACTGATCTCTATATACCCCCCCTATGTACTGTATACTGATCTCTATATACCCCCCTATGTACTGTATACTGATCTCTATATACCCCCCCTATGTACTGTATACTGATCTCTATATACCGCCCCCCTATGTACTGTATACTGATCTCTATATACCCCCCCCTATGTACTGTATACTGATCTCTATATACCGCCCCCCATGTACTGTATACTGATCTCTATATACCGCCCCCCTATGTACTGTATACTGATCTCTATATACCCCCCCTATGTACTGTATACTGATCTCTATATATCCCCCCCTATGTACTGTATACTGATCTCTATATACCCCCCTATGTACTGTATACTGATCTCTATATACCGCCCCCTATGTACTGTATACTGATCTCTATATACCGCTCCCTATGTACTGTATACTGATCTCTATATAACGCCCCCTATGTACTGTATACTGATCTCTATATACCGCCCCCTATGTACTGTATACTGATCTCTATATACCACCCCCCATGTACTGTATACTGATCTCTATATACCACCCCCTATGTACTGTATACTGATCTCTATATACCCCCCTATGTACTGTATACTGATCTCTATATACCCCCCTATGTACTGTATACTGATCTCTATATACCCCCCCCTATGTACTGTATACTGATCTCTATATACCCCCCCCTATGTACTGTATACTGATCTCTATATACCGCCCCCTATGTACTGTATACTGATCTTTATATACCCCCCTATGTACTGTATACTGATCTCTATATACCACCCCCCTATGTACTGTATACTGATCTCTATATACCCCCCTATGTACTGTATACTGATCTCTATATACCGCCCCCCTATGTACTGTATAC
Source organism: Staurois parvus (assembly GCF_062004578.1). Lineage (NCBI taxonomy): Eukaryota > Metazoa > Chordata > Amphibia > Anura > Ranidae > Staurois > Staurois parvus. The sequence goes on from NW_028319337.1 coordinate 48,447, forward strand.
TGATCTCTATATACCCCCCTATGTACTGTATACTGATCTCTATATACCCCCCCTATGTACTGTATACTGATCTCTATATACCCCCCCATGTACTGTATACTGATCTCTATATACCCCCCTATGTACTGTATACTGATCTCTATATACCCCCCCATGTACTGTATACTGATCTCTATATACCGCTCCCTCTGTACTGTATACTGATCTCTATATACCACCCTCCTATGTACTGTATACTGATCTCTATATACCCCCCTATGTACTGTATACTGATCTCTATATACCGCCCCCCATGTACTGTATACTGATCTCTATATACCCCCCTATGTACTGTATACTGATCTCTATATACCGCCCCCCTATGTACTGTATACTGATCTCTACATACCGCCCCCCATGTACTGTATACTGATCTCTATATACCCCCCCTATGTACTGTATACTGATCTCTATATACCCCCCCTATGTACTGTATACTGATCTCTATATACCCCCCCTATGTACTGTATACTGATCTCTATATACCCCCCCTATGTACTGTATACTGATCTCTATATACCCCCCTATGTACTGTATACTGATCTCTATATACCCCCCCTATGTACTGTATACTGATCTCTATATACCGCCCCCCTATGTACTGTATACTGATCTCTATATACCCCCCCCTATGTACTGTATACTGATCTCTATATACCGCCCCCCATGTACTGTATACTGATCTCTATATACCGCCCCCCTATGTACTGTATACTGATCTCTATATACCCCCCCTATGTACTGTATACTGATCTCTATATATCCCCCCCTATGTACTGTATACTGATCTCTATATACCCCCCTATGTACTGTATACTGATCTCTATATACCGCCCCCTATGTACTGTATACTGATCTCTATATACCGCTCCCTATGTACTGTATACTGATCTCTATATACCGCTCCCTATGTACTGTATACTGATCTCTATATACCACCCCCCTATGTACTGTATACTGATCTCTATATACCCCCCTATGTACTGTATACTGATCTCTATATACCACCCCCCTATGTACTGTATACTGATCTCTATATACCCCCCCTATGTACTGTATACTGATCTCTATATATCGCCCCCCGGGTACTGTATACTGATCTCTATATACCGCCCCCCTATGTACTGTATACTGATCTCTATATACCCCCCTATGTACTGTATACTGATCTCTATATACCCCCCTATGTACTGTATACCGATCTCTATATACCCCCCCATGTACTGTATACTGATCGATATATACCCCCCTATGTACTGTATACTGATCTCTATATACCCCCCCATGTACTGTATACTGATCTCTATATACCGCTCCCTCTGTACTGTATACTGATCTCTATATACCGCTCCCTATGTACTGTATACTGATCTCTATATACCACCCTCCTATGTACTGTATACTGATCTCTATATACCCCCCTATGTACTGTATACTGATCTCTATATACCGCCCCCCATGTACTGTATACTGATCTCTATATACCCCTCTATGTACTGTATACTGATCTCTACATACCGCCCCCCATGTACTGTATACTGATCTCTATATACCCCCCCTATGTACTGTATACTGATCTCTATATACCCCCCCTATGTACTGTATACTGATCTCTATATACCCCCCCTATGTACTGTATACTGATCTCTATATACCCCCCCTATGTACTGTATACTGATCTCTATATACCCCCCTATGTACTGTATACTGATCTCTATATACCCCCCCTATGTACTGTATACTGATCTCTATATACCGCCCCCCTATGTACTGTATACTGATCTCTATATACCCCCCCCTATGTACTGTATACTGATCTCTATATACCGCCCCCCATGTACTGTATACTGATCTCTATATACCGCCCCCCTATGTACTGTATACTGATCTCTATATACCCCCCCTATGTACTGTATACTGATCTCTATATATCCCCCCCTATGTACTGTATACTGATCTCTATATACCGCCCCCTATGTACTGTATACTGATCTCTATATACCCCCCTATGTACTGTATACTGATCTCTATATACCCCCCCCTATGTACTGTATACTGATCTCTATATACCGCCCCCCCATGTACTGTATACTGATCTCTATATACCGCCCCCTATGTACTGTACACTGATCTCTATATACCCCACCCCATGTACTGTATACCGATCTCTATATACCGCCCCCTATGTACTGTATACTGATCTCTATATACCCCCCTATGTACTGTATACTGATCTCTATATACCCCCCTATGTACTGTATACTGATCTCTATATACCCCCCTATGTACTGTATACTGATCTCTATATACCGCTCCCTCTGTACTGTATACTGATCTCTATATACCACCCTCCTATGTACTGTATACTGATCTCTATATACCCCCCTATGTACTGTATACTGATCTCTATATACCGCCCCCCATGTACTGTATACTGATCTCTATATACCCCCCTATGTACTGTATACTGATCTCTATATACCGCCCCCCTATGTACTGTATACTGATCTCTACATACCGCCCCCCATGTACTGTATACTGATCTCTATATACCCCCCCTATGTACTGTATACTGATCTCTATATACCCCCCCTATGTACTGTATACTGATCTCTATATACCCCCCCTATGTACTGTATACTGATCTCTATATACCCCCCTATGTACTGTATACTGATCTCTATATACCCCCCCTATGTACTGTATACTGATCTCTATATATCCCCCCCTATGTACTGTATACTGATCTCTATATACCCCCCTATGTACTGTATACTGATCTCTATATAACGCCCCCTATGTACTGTATACTGATCTCTATATACCGCTCCCTATGTACTGTATACTGATCTCTATATACCGCCCCCTATGTACTGTATACTGATCTCTATATACCGCCCCCTATGTACTGTATACTGATCTCTATATACCACCCCCCATGTACTGTATACTGATCTCTATATACCACCCCCTATGTACTGTATACTGATCTCTATATACCCCCCTATGTACTGTATACTGATCTCTATATACCCCCCTATGTACTGTATACTGATCTCTATATACCCCCCCCTATGTACTGTATACTGATCTCTATATACCCCCCCCTATGTACTGTATACTGATCTCTATATACCGCCCCCTATGTACTGTATACTGATCTTTATATACCCCCCTATGTACTGTATACTGATCTCTATATACCACCCCCCTATGTACTGTATACTGATCTCTATATACCCCCCTATGTACTGTATACTGATCTCTATATACCGCCCCCCTATGTACTGTATACTGATCTCTATATACCCCCCTATGTACTGTATACTGATCTCTATATACCCCCCCTATGTACTGTATACTGATCTCTATATACCCCCCCATGTACTGTATACTGATCTCTATATACCCCCCTATGTACTGTATACTGATCTCTATATACCGCTCCCTCTGTACTGTATACTGATCTCTATATACCACCCTCCTATGTACTGTATACTGATCTCTATATACCCCCCTATGTACTGTATACTGATCTCTATATACCGCCCCCCATGTACTGTATACTGATCTCTATATACCCCCCTATGTACTGTATACTGATCTCTATATACCGCCCCCCTATGTACTGTATACTGATCTCTACATACCGCCCCCCATGTACTGTATACTGATCTCTATATACCCCCCCTATGTACTGTATACTGATCTCTATATACCCCCCCTATGTACTGTATACTGATCTCTATATACCCCCCCTATGTACTGTATACTGATCTCTATATACCCCCCCTATGTACTGTATACTGATCTCTATATACCCCCCTATGTACTGTATACTGATCTCTATATACCCCCCCTATGTACTGTATACTGATCTCTATATACCGCCCCCCTATGTACTGTATACTGATCTCTATATACCCCCCCCTATGTACTGTATACTGATCTCTATATACCGCCCCCCATGTACTGTATACTGATCTCTATATACCGCCCCCCTATGTACTGTATACTGATCTCTATATACCCCCCCTATGTACTGTATACTGATCTCTATATATCCCCCCCTATGTACTGTATACTGATCTCTATATACCCCCCTATGTACTGTATACTGATCTCTATATACCGCCCCCTATGTACTGTATACTGATCTCTATATACCGCTCCCTATGTACTGTATACTGATCTCTATATACCGCTCCCTATGTACTGTATACTGATCTCTATATACCACCCCCCTATGTACTGTATACTGATCTCTATATACCCCCCTATGTACTGTATACTGATCTCTATATACCACCCCCCTATGTACTGTATACTGATCTCTATATACCCCCCCTATGTACTGTATACTGATCTCTATATATCGCCCCCCGGGTACTGTATACTGATCTCTATATACCGCCCCCCTATGTACTGTATACTGATCTCTATATACCCCCCTATGTACTGTATACTGATCTCTATATACCCCCCTATGTACTGTATACCGATCTCTATATACCCCCCCATGTACTGTATACTGATCGATATATACCCCCCTATGTACTGTATACTGATCTCTATATACCCCCCCATGTACTGTATACTGATCTCTATATACCGCTCCCTCTGTACTGTATACTGATCTCTATATACCGCTCCCTATGTACTGTATACTGATCTCTATATACCACCCTCCTATGTACTGTATACTGATCTCTATATACCCCCCTATGTACTGTATACTGATCTCTATATACCGCCCCCCATGTACTGTATACTGATCTCTATATACCCCTCTATGTACTGTATACTGATCTCTACATACCGCCCCCCATGTACTGTATACTGATCTCTATATACCCCCCCTATGTACTGTATACTGATCTCTATATACCCCCCCTATGTACTGTATACTGATCTCTATATACCCCCCCTATGTACTGTATACTGATCTCTATATACCCCCCCTATGTACTGTATACTGATCTCTATATACCCCCCTATGTACTGTATACTGATCTCTATATACCCCCCCTATGTACTGTATACTGATCTCTATATACCGCCCCCCTATGTACTGTATACTGATCTCTATATACCCCCCCCCCTATGTACTGTATACTGATCTCTATATACCGCCCCCCATGTACTGTATACTGATCTCTATATACCGCCCCCCTATGTACTGTATACTGATCTCTATATACCCCCCCTATGTACTGTATACTGATCTCTATATATCCCCCCCTATGTACTGTATACTGATCTCTATATACCGCCCCCTATGTACTGTATACTGATCTCTATATACCCCCCTATGTACTGTATACTGATCTCTATATACCCCCCCCTATGTACTGTATACTGATCTCTATATACCGCCCCCCCATGTACTGTATACTGATCTCTATATAACGCCCCCTATGTACTGTACACTGATCTCTATATACCCCCCCCCCATGTACTGTATACCGATCTCTATATACCGCCCCCTATGTACTGTATACTGATCTCTATATACCCCCCTATGTACTGTATACTGATCTCTATATACCCCCCTATGTACTGTATACTGATCTCTATATACCCCCCTATGTACTGTATACTGATCTCTATATACCGCTCCCTCTGTACTGTATACTGATCTCTATATACCACCCTCCTATGTACTGTATACTGATCTCTATATACCCCCCTATGTACTGTATACTGATCTCTATATACCGCCCCCCATGTACTGTATACTGATCTCTATATACCCCCCTATGTACTGTATACTGATCTCTATATACCGCCCCCCTATGTACTGTATACTGATCTCTACATACCGCCCCCCATGTACTGTATACTGATCTCTATATACCCCCCCTATGTACTGTATACTGATCTCTATATACCCCCCCTATGTACTGTATACTGATCTCTATATACCCCCCTATGTACTGTATACTGATCTCTATATACCCCCCCTATGTACTGTATACTGATCTCTATATACCGCCCCCCTATGTACTGTATACTGATCTCTATATACCCCCCCCTATGTACTGTATACTGATCTCTATATACCGCCCCCCATGTACTGTATACTGATCTCTATATACCGCCCCCCTATGTACTGTATACTGATCTCTATATACCCCCCCTATGTACTGTATACTGATCTCTATATATCCCCCCCTATGTACTGTATACTGATCTCTATATACCCCCCTATGTACTGTATACTGATCTCTATATACCGCCCCCTATGTACTGTATACTGATCTCTATATACCGCTCCCTATGTACTGTATACTGATCTCTATATACCGCCCCCTATGTACTGTATACTGATCTCTATATACCGCCCCCTATGTACTGTATACTGATCTCTATATACCACCCCCCATGTACTGTATACTGATCTCTATATACCACCCCCTATGTACTGTATACTGATCTCTATATACCCCCCTATGTACTGTATACTGATATCTATATACCCCCCCCTATGTACTGTATACTGATCTCTATATACCCCCCCCCTATGTACTGTATACTGATCTCTATATACCGCCCCCTATGTACTGTATACTGATCTTTATATACCCCCCTATGTACTGTATACTGATCTCTATATACCACCCCCCTATGTACTGTATACTGATCTCTATATACCCCCCTATGTACTGTATACTGATCTCTATATACCGCCCCCCTATGTACTGTATACTGATCTCTATATACCCCCCTATGTACTGTATACTGATCTCTATATACCCCCCTATGTACTGTATACCGATCTCTATATACCCCCCCATGTACTGTATACTGATCTCTATATACCCCCCTATGTACTGTATACTGATCTCTATATACCCCCCCATGTACTGTATACTGATCTCTATATACCGCTCCCTCTGTACTGTATACTGATCTCTATATACCACCCTCCTATGTACTGTATACTGATCTCTATATACCCCCCTATGTACTGTATACTGATCTCTATATACCGCCCCCCATGTACTGTATACTGATCTCTATATACCCCCCTATGTACTGTATACTGATCTCTATATACCGCCCCCCTATGTACTGTATACTGATCTCTACATACCGCCCCCCATGTACTGTATACTGATCTCTATATACCCCCCCTATGTACTGTATACTGATCTCTATATACCCCCCCTATGTACTGTATACTGATCTCTATATACCCCCCCTATGTACTGTATACTGATCTCTATATACCCCCCCTATGTACTGTATACTGATCTCTATATACCCCCCTATGTACTGTATACTGATCTCTATATACCCCCCTATGTACTGTATACTGATCTCTATATACCGCCCCCCTATGTACTGTATACTGATCTCTATATACCCCCCCCTATGTACTGTATACTGATCTCTATATACCGCCCCCCATGTACTGTATACTGATCTCTATATACCGCCCCCCTATGTACTGTATACTGATCTCTATATATCCCCCCCTATGTACTGTATACTGATCTCTATATACCCCCCTATGTACTGTATACTGATCTCTATATACCGCCCCCTATGTACTGTATACTGATCTCTATATACCGCTCCCTATGTACTGTATACTGATCTCTATATACCGCTCCCTATGTACTGTATACTGATCTCTATATACCGCCCCCTATGTACTGTATACTGATCTCTATATACCGCCCCCTATGTACTGTATACTGATCTCTATATACCGCCCCCTATGTACTGTATACTGATCTTTATATACCCCCCTATGTACTGTATACTGATCTCTATATACCCCCCTATGTACTGTATACTGATCTCTATATACCACCCCCCTATGTACTGTATACTGATCTCTATATACCCCCCTATGTACTGTATACTGATCTCTATATACCACCCCCCTATGTACTGTATACTGATCTCTATATACCCCCCCTATGTACTGTATACTGATCTCTATATATCGCCCCCCGGGTACTGTATACTGATCTCTATATACCGCCCCCCTATGTACTGTATACTGATCTCTATATACCCCCCTATGTACTGTATACTGATCTCTATATACCCCCCTATGTACTGTATACCGATCTCTATATACCCCCCCATGTACTGTATACTGATCTCTATATACCCCCCTATGTACTGTATACTGATCTCTATATACCCCCCCATGTACTGTATACTGATCTCTATATACCGCTCCCTCTGTACTGTATACTGATCTCTATATACCGCTCCCTATGTACTGTATACTGATCTCTATATACCACCCTCCTATGTACTGTATACTGATCTCTATATACCCCCCTATGTACTGTATACTGATCTCTATATACCCCTCTATGTACTGTATACTGATCTCTACATACCGCCCCCCATGTACTGTATACTGATCTCTATATACCCCCCCTATGTACTGTATACTGATCTCTATATACCCCCCCTATGTACTGTATACTGATCTCTATATACCCCCCCTATGTACTGTATACTGATCTCTATATACCCCCCCTATGTACTGTATACTGATCTCTATATACCCCCCTATGTACTGTATACTGATCTCTATATACCCCCCCTATGTACTGTATACTGATCTCTATATACCGCCCCCCTATGTACTGTATACTGATCTCTATATACCCCCCCCCTATGTACTGTATACTGATCTCTATATACCGCCCCCCATGTACTGTATACTGATCTCTATATACCGCCCCCCTATGTACTGTATACTGATCTCTATATACCCCCCCTATGTACTGTATACTGATCTCTATATATCCCCCCCTATGTACTGTATACTGATCTCTATATACCGCCCCCTATGTACTGTATACTGATCTCTATATACCGCTCCCTCTGTACTGTATACTGATCTCTATATACCACCCTCCTATGTACTGTATACTGATCTCTATATACCGCCCCCCCATGTACTGTATACTGATCTCTATATACCGCCCCCTATGTACTGTACACTGATCTCTATATACCCCCCCCATGTACTGTATACCGATCTCTATATACCGCCCCCTATGTACTGTATACTGATCTCTATATACCCCCCTATGTACTGTATACTGATCTCTATATACCCCCCTATGTACTGTATACTGATCTCTATATACCCCCCTATGTACTGTATACTGATCTCTATATACCGCTCCCTCTGTACTGTATACTGATCTCTATATACCACCCTCCTATGTACTGTATACTGATCTCTATATACCCCCCTATGTACTGTATACTGATCTCTATATACCGCCCCCCATGTACTGTATACTGATCTCTATATACCCCCCTATGTACTGTATACTGATCTCTATATACCGCCCCCCTATGTACTGTATACTGATCTCTACATACCGCCCCCCATGTACTGTATACTGATCTCTATATACCCCCCCTATGTACTGTATACTGATCTCTATATACCCCCCTATGTACTGTATACTGATCTCTATATACCCCCCCTATGTACTGTATACTGATCTCTATATACCCCCCCTATGTACTGTATACTGATCTCTATATACCCCCCTATGTACTGTATACTGATCTCTATATACCCCCCCTATGTACTGTATACTGATCTCTATATACCGCCCCCCTATGTACTGTATACTGATCTCTATATACCCCCCCCTATGTACTGTATACTGATCTCTATATACCGCCCCCCATGTACTGTATACTGATCTCTATATACCGCCCCCCTATGTACTGTATACTGATCTCTATATACCCCCCCTATGTACTGTATACTGATCTCTATATATCCCCCCCTATGTACTGTATACTGATCTCTATATACCCCCCTATGTACTGTATACTGATCTCTATATACCGCCCCCTATGTACTGTATACTGATCTCTATATACCGCTCCCTATGTACTGTATACTGATCTCTATATACCGCTCCCTATGTACTGTATACTGATCTCTATATACCGCCCCCTATGTACTGTATACTGATCTCTATATACCGCCCCCTATGTACTGTATACTGATCTCTATATACCGCCCCCTATGTACTGTATACTGATCTTTATATACCCCCCTATGTACTGTATACTGATCTCTATATACCCCCCTATGTACTGTATACTGATCTCTATATACCACCCCCCTATGTACTGTATACTGATCTCTATATACCCCCCTATGTACTGTATACTGATCTCTATATACCACCCCCCTATGTACTGTATACTGATCTCTATATACCCCCCTATGTACTGTATACTGATCTCTATATACCCCCCTATGTACTGTATACCGATCTCTATATACCCCCCCATGTACTGTATACTGATCTCTATATACCCCCCTATGTACTGTATACTGATCTCTATATACCCCCCCATGTACTGTATACTGATCTCTATATACCGCTCCCTCTGTACTGTATACTGATCTCTATATACCGCTCCCTATGTACTGTATACTGATCTCTATATACCACCCTCCTATGTACTGTATACTGATCTCTATATACCCCCCTATGTACTGTATACTGATCTCTATATACCGCCCCCCATGTACTGTATACTGATCTCTATATACCCCCCTATGTACTGTATACTGATCTCTATATACCCCTCTATGTACTGTATACTGATCTCTACATACCGCCCCCCATGTACTGTATACTGATCTCTATATACCCCCCCTATGTACTGTATACTGATCTCTATATACCCCCCCTATGTACTGTATACTGATCTCTATATACCCCCCCTATGTACTGTATACTGATCTCTATATACCCCCCCTATGTACTGTATACTGATCTCTATATACCCCCCTATGTACTGTATACTGATCTCTATATACCCCCCCTATGTACTGTATACTGATCTCTATATACCGCCCCCCTATGTACTGTATACTGATCTCTATATACCCCCCCCCTATGTACTGTATACTGATCTCTATATACCGCCCCCCATGTACTGTATACTGATCTCTATATACCGCCCCCCTATGTACTGTATACTGATCTCTATATACCCCCCCTATGTACTGTATACTGATCTCTATATATCCCCCCCTATGTACTGTATACTGATCTCTATATACCGCCCCCTATGTACTGTATACTGATCTCTATATACCACCCCCTATGTACTGTATACTGATCTCTATATACCCCCCCTATGTACTGTATACTGATCTCTATATACCCCCCTATGTACTGTATACTGATCTCTATATACCCCCCCCTATGTACTGTATACTGATCTCTATATACCGCCCCCCCATGTACTGTATACTGATCTCTATATACCGCCCCCTATGTACTGTACACTGATCTCTATATACCCCCCCCATGTACTGTATACCGATCTCTATATACCGCCCCCTATGTACTGTATACTGATCTCTATATACCCCCCTATGTACTGTATACTGATCTCTATATACCCCCCTATGTACTGTATACTGATCTCTATATACCCCCCTATGTACTGTATACTGATCTCTATATACCCCCCTATGTACTGTATACCGATCTCTATATACCCCCCCATGTACTGTATACTGATCTCTATATACCCCCCTATGTACTGTATACTGATCTCTATATACCCCCCTATGTACTGTATACTGATCTCTATATACCCCCCCATGTACTGTATACTGATCTCTATATACCGCCCCCTATGTACTGTATACTGATCTCTATATACCGCTCCCTCTGTACTGTATACTGATCTCTATATACCACCCTCCTATGTACTGTATACTGATCTCTATATACCCCCCTATGTACTGTATACTGATCTCTATATACCGCCCCCTATGTACTGTATACTGATCTCTATATACCCCCCCTATGTACTGTATACTGATCTCTATATACCCCCCCCTATGTACTGTATACTGATCTCTATATACCGCCCCCCCATGTACTGTATACTGATCTCTATATACCGCCCCCTATGTACTGTACACTGATCTCTATATACCCCCCCCATGTACTGTATACCGATCTCTATATACCGCCCCCTATGTACTGTATACTGATCTCTATATATCCCCCCTATGTACTGTACACTGATCTCTATATACCCCCCCATGTACTGTATACTGATCTCTATATACCGCCCCCCCATGTACTGTATACTGATCTCTATATACCCCCCCATGTACTGTATACCGATCTCTATATATCGCCCCCTATGTACTGTATACTGATCTCTATATATCCCCCCCATGTACTGTATACTGATCTCTATATACCGCCCCCCTATGTACTGTATACTGATCTCTATATACCACCCCCTATGTACTGTATACTGATCTCTATATACCCCCCCGTGTACTGTACACTGATCTCTATATATCCCCCTATGTACTGTATACTGATCTCTATATACCGCCCCCTATGTACTGTATACTGATTTCTATATACCGCCCCCTATGTACTGTATACTGATCTCTATATACCGCCCCCTATGTACTGTATACTGATCTCTATATACCGCCCCCTATGTACTGTATACTGATCTCTATATACCCCCCTATGTACTGTATACTGATCTCTATATATCCCCCCTATGTACTGTATACTGATCTCTATATACCACCCCCTATGTACTGTATACTGATCTCTATATACTACCCCTATGTACTGTATACTGATCTCTATATACTACCCCTATGTACTGTATACTGATCTCTATATACCCCCCCTATGTACTGTATACTGATCTCTATATACTGCTACCCCTATGTACTGTATACTGATCTCTATATACCGCCCCCTATGTACTGTATACTGATCTCTATATACCGCCCCCTATGTACTGTATACTGATCTCTATATACCGCCCCCCCATGTACTGTATACTGATCTCTATATACCGCCCCCTATGTACTGTATACTGATCTCTATATACCGCCCCCCATGTACTGTATACTGATCTCTATATACTGCTCTCCTATGTACTGTATACTGATCTCTATATACCGCCCCCTATGTACTGTATACTGATCTCTATATACCGCCCGCTATGTACTGTATACTGATCTCTATATACCGCCCCCCCATGTACTGTATACTGATCTCTATATACCGCCCCCTATGTACTGTATACTGATCTCTATATACCGCCCCCCTATGTACTGTATACTGATCTCTATATACCGCCCCCCATGTACTGTATACTGATCTCTATATACCACCCCCTATATACTGTATACTGATCTCTATATACATCCTCCTATGTGCTGTATACTGATCTCTATATACCCCCCATGTACTGTATACTGATCTCTATATACCGCCCCCCATGTACTGTATACTGATCTCTATATACCGCCCCCCCGTGTACTGTATACTGATCTCTATATACCGCCCCCCTATGTACTGTATACTGATCTCTATATACCCCCCTATGTACTGTATACTGATCTCTATATAACGCCCCTATGTACTGTATACTGATCTCTATATACCGCCCCCTATGTACTGTATACTGATCTCTATATACCGCCCCCTATGTACTGTATACTGATCTCTATATACCACCCCCCTATGTACTGTATACTGATCTCTATATACCGCCCCCCTATGTACTGTATACTGATCTCTATATACCCCCCTATGTACTGTATACTGATCTCTATATAACGCCCCCTATGTACTGTATACTGATCTCTATATACCCCCCTATGTACTGTATACTGATCTCTATATACCGCCCCCCTATGTACTGTATACTGATCTCTATATACTGCCCCCCTATGTACTGTATACTGATCTCTATATACCCCCCTATGTACTGTATTCTGATCTCTCTATACCGCCCCATATGTACTGTATACTGATCTCTATATACCGCCCCCTATGTACTGTATACTAATCTCTATATACCCCTCTATGTACTGTATACTGATCTCTATATACCGCCCCCTATGTACTGTATACTGATCTCTATATACCCCTCTATGTACTGTATACTGATCTCTATATACCCCTCTATGTACTGTATACTGATCTCTATATACCGCCCCCTATGTACTGTATACTGATCTCTATATACCGCCCCCTATGTACTGTATACTGATCTCTATATACCGCCCCCTATGTACTGTATACTGATCTCTATATACCGCCCCCTATGTACTGTATACTGATCTCTATATACTGCCCCCCATGTACTGTATACTGATCTCTATATACCACCCCCCATGTACTGTATACTGATCTCTATATACCGCCCCCCTATATACTGTATACTGATCTCTATATACCACCCCCTATGTACTGTATACTGATCTCTATATACCGCCCTCTGTGTACTGTATACTGATCTCTATATACCCCCCTATGTACTGTATACTGATCTCTATATACCCCCCTATGTACTGTATACTGATCTCTATATACCACCCCCTATGTACTGTATACTGATCTCTATATACCGCCCCCTATGTACTGTATACTGATCTCTATATACATCCTCCTATGTACTGTATACTGATCTCTATATACCGCCTCCTATGTACTGTATACTGATCTCTATATACCGCCTCCTATGTACTGTATACTGATCTCTATATACCGCCCCCTATGTACTGTATACTGATCTCTATTTACCGCCCCCTATGTACTGTATACTGATCTCTATATACCCCCCCATGTACTATATACTGATCTCTATATACCGCCCCCTATGTACTGTATACTGATCTCTATATACCACCCCCTATGTACTGTATACTGATCTCTATATACAGCCCTCTGTGTACTGTATACTGTTCTCTATATACCCCCCTTTGTACTGTATACTAATCTCTATATACCCCCCTATGTACTGTATACTGATCTCTATATATCCCCCCTATGTACTGTATACTGATCTCTATATATCCCCCCTATGTACTGTATACTGATCTCTATATATCCCCCCTATGTACTGTATACTGATCTCTATATATCCCCCCTATGTACTGTATACTGATCTCTATATATCCCCCCTATGTACTGTATACTGATCTCTATATACCGCCCCCCATGTACTGTATACTGATCTCTATATACCGCCCTCTGTGTACTGTATACTGATCTCTATATACCCCCCTATGTACTGTATACTGATCTCTATATACCGCCCTCTGTGTACTGTATACTGATCTCTATATACCCCCCTATATACTGTATACTGATCTCTATATACCCCCCCTATGTACTGTATACTGATCTCTATATACCACCCCCTATGTACTGTATACTGATCTCTATATACCGCCCTCTGTGTACTGTATACTGATCTCTATATACCCCCCTATGTACTGTATACTGATCTCTATATACCGCCCCCCTATGTACTGTATACTGATCTCTATATACCCCCCTATGTACTGTATACTGATCTCTATATACCCCCCCTATGTACTGTATACTGATCTCTATATACCGCCCCCTATGTACTGTATACTGATCTCTATATACCGCCCCCTATGTACTGTATACTGATCTCTATATACCCCCCCATGTACTGTATACTGATCTCTATATACCGCCCCCTATGTACTGTATACTGATCTCTATATACCACCCCCTATGTACTGTATACTGATCTCTATATACCGCCCTCTGTGTACTGATCTCTATATACCCCCCTATGTACTGTATACTGATCTCTATATACCCCCCTATGTACTGTATACTGATCTCTATATATCCCCCCTATGTACTGTATACTGATCTCTATATATCCCCCTATGTACTGTATACTGATCTCTATATATCCCCCCTATGTACTGTACACTGATCTCTATATATCCCCCTATGTACTGTACACTGATCTCTATATATCCCCCCTATGTACTGTACACTGATCTCTATATATCCCCCTATGTACTGTATACTGATCTCTATATACCGCCCCCTATGTACTGTATACTGATCTCTATTTACCGCCCCCTATGTACTGTATACTGATCTCTATATACCCCCCCATGTACTGTATACTGATCTCTATATACCGCCCCCTATGTACTGTATACTGATCTCTATATACCACCCCCTATGTACTGTATACTGATCTCTATATACCGCCCTCTGTGTACGGATCTCTATATACCCCCCTATGTACTGTATACTGATCTCTATATACCCCCCTATGTACTGTATACTGATCTCTATATATCCCCCCTATGTACTGTATACTGATCTCTATATATCCCCCCTATGTACTGTACACTGATCTCTATATATCCCCTATGTACTGTATACTGATCTCTATATACCGCCCCCCATGTACTGTATACTGATCTCTATATACCGCCCCCCATGTACTGTATACTGATCTCTATATACCGCCCCCTATGTACTGTATACTGATCTCTATATACCCCCCCATGTACTGTATACCGATCTCTATATACCCCCCCGCCATGTACTGTATACTGATCTCTATATACCGCCCCCCCATGTACTGTATACTGATCTCTATATACCGCCCCCTATGTACTGTATACTGATCTCTATATACCCCCCTATGTACTGTATACTGATCTCTATATATCCCCCCTATGTACTGTATACTGATCTCTATATATCCCCCCTATGTACTGTATACTGATCTCTATATACCGCCCCCTATGTACTGTATACTGATCTCTATATACCGCCCCCTCTGTACTGTATACTGATCTCTATATACCGCCCCCTATGTACTATATACTGATCTCTATATACTGCCCCCCTATGTACTGTATACTGATCTCTATATACCGCCCCCTATGTACTGTATACTGATCTCTATATACCCCCCTATGTACTGTATACTGATCTCTATATACCACCCCCTATGTACTGTATACTGATCTCTATTTACCGCCCCCCTATGTACTGTATACTGATCTCTATTTACCGCCCCCTATGTACTGTATACTGATCTCTATATACCACCCTCTATGTACTGTATACTGATCTCTATATACCGCCCCCTATGTACTGTATTCTGATCTCTATATACCCCCCATGTACTGTAAACTGATCTCTATATACCGCCCCCCTATGTACTGTATACTGATCTCTATATACCGCCCCCCTATGTACTGTATACTGATCTCTATATACCCCCCTATGTACTGTATACTGATCTCTATATAACGCCCCCTATGTACTGTATACTGATCTCTATATACCCCCCCCCCCTATGTACTGTATACTGATCTCTATATACCCCCCTATGTACTGTATACTGATCTCTATATACCCCCCTATGTACTGTATACTGATCTCTATATACCCCCCTATGTACTGTATACTGATCTCTATATACCCCCCTATGTACTGTATACTGATCTCTATATACCCCCCTATGTACTGTATACTGATCTCTATATACCCCCCTATGTACTGTATACTGATCTCTATATAACGCCCCCTATGTACTGTATACTGATCTCTATATACCCCCCCCCTATGTACTGTATACTGATCTCTATATACCCCCCTATGTACTGTATACTGATCTCTATATACCCCCCTATGTACTGTATACTGATCTCTATATATCCCCCCCTATGTACTGTATACTGATCTCTATATACCCCCCTATGTACTGTATACTGATCTCTATATACCGCCCCCTATGTACTGTATACTGATCTCTATATACCGCTCCCTATGTACTGTATACTGATCTCTATATACCGCCCCCTATGTACTGTATACTGATCTCTATATACCGCCCCCTATGTACTGTATACTGATCTCTATATACCACCCCCCATGTACTGTATACTGATCTCTATATACCACCCCCTATGTACTGTATACTGATCTCTATATACCCCCCTATGTACTGTATACTGATATCTATATACCCCCCCCTATGTACTGTATACTGATCTCTATATACCCCCCCCCTATGTACTGTATACTGATCTCTATATACCGCCCCCTATGTACTGTATACTGATCTTTATATACCCCCCTATGTACTGTATACTGATCTCTATATACCACCCCCCTATGTACTGTATACTGATCTCTATATACCCCCCTATGTACTGTATACTGATCTCTATATACCGCCCCCCTATGTACTGTATACTGATCTCTATATACCCCCCTATGTACTGTATACTGATCTCTATATACCCCCCTATGTACTGTATACCGATCTCTATATACCCCCCCATGTACTGTATACTGATCTCTATATACCCCCCTATGTACTGTATACTGATCTCTATATACCCCCCCATGTACTGTATACTGATCTCTATATACCGCTCCCTCTGTACTGTATACTGATCTCTATATACCACCCTCCTATGTACTGTATACTGATCTCTATATACCCCCCTATGTACTGTATACTGATCTCTATATACCGCCCCCCATGTACTGTATACTGATCTCTATATACCCCCCTATGTACTGTATACTGATCTCTATATACCGCCCCCCTATGTACTGTATACTGATCTCTACATACCGCCCCCCATGTACTGTATACTGATCTCTATATACCCCCCCTATGTACTGTATACTGATCTCTATATACCCCCCCTATGTACTGTATACTGATCTCTATATACCCCCCCTATGTACTGTATACTGATCTCTATATACCCCCCCTATGTACTGTATACTGATCTCTATATACCCCCCTATGTACTGTATACTGATCTCTATATACCCCCCCTATGTACTGTATACTGATCTCTATATACCGCCCCCCTATGTACTGTATACTGATCTCTATATACCCCCCCCTATGTACTGTATACTGATCTCTATATACCGCCCCCCATGTACTGTATACTGATCTCTATATACCGCCCCCCTATGTACTGTATACTGATCTCTATATACCCCCCCTATGTACTGTATACTGATCTCTATATATCCCCCCCTATGTACTGTATACTGATCTCTATATACCCCCCTATGTACTGTATACTGATCTCTATATACCGCCCCCTATGTACTGTATACTGATCTCTATATACCGCTCCCTATGTACTGTATACTGATCTCTATATACCGCTCCCTATGTACTGTATACTGATCTCTATATACCGCCCCCTATGTACTGTATACTGATCTCTATATACCGCCCCCTATGTACTGTATACTGATCTCTATATACCGCCCCCTATGTACTGTATACTGATCTTTATATACCCCCCTATGTACTGTATACTGATCTCTATATACCCCCCTATGTACTGTATACTGATCTCTATATACCACCCCCCTATGTACTGTATACTGATCTCTATATACCCCCCTATGTACTGTATACTGATCTCTATATACCACCCCCCTATGTACTGTATACTGATCTCTATATACCCCCCCTATGTACTGTATACTGATCTCTATATATCGCCCCCCGGGTACTGTATACTGATCTCTATATACCGCCCCCCTATGTACTGTATACTGATCTCTATATACCCCCCTATGTACTGTATACTGATCTCTATATACCCCCCTATGTACTGTATACCGATCTCTATATACCCCCCCATGTACTGTATACTGATCTCTATATACCCCCCTATGTACTGTATACTGATCTCTATATACCCCCCCATGTACTGTATACTGATCTCTATATACCGCTCCCTCTGTACTGTATACTGATCTCTATATACCGCTCCCTATGTACTGTATACTGATCTCTATATACCACCCTCCTATGTACTGTATACTGATCTCTATATACCCCCCTATGTACTGTATACTGATCTCTATATACCCCTCTATGTACTGTATACTGATCTCTACATACCGCCCCCCATGTACTGTATACTGATCTCTATATACCCCCCCTATGTACTGTATACTGATCTCTATATACCCCCCCTATGTACTGTATACTGATCTCTATATACCCCCCCTATGTACTGTATACTGATCTCTATATACCCCCCTATGTACTGTATACTGATCTCTATATACCCCCCCTATGTACTGTATACTGATCTCTATATACCGCCCCCCTATGTACTGTATACTGATCTCTATATACCCCCCCCCTATGTACTGTATACTGATCTCTATATACCGCCCCCCATGTACTGTATACTGATCTCTATATACCGCCCCCCTATGTACTGTATACTGATCTCTATATACCCCCCCTATGTACTGTATACTGATCTCTATATATCCCCCCCTATGTACTGTATACTGATCTCTATATACCGCCCCCTATGTACTGTATACTGATCTCTATATACCCCCCTATGTACTGTATACTGATCTCTATATACCCCCCCTATGTACTGTATACTGATCTCTATATACCGCCCCCCCATGTACTGTATACTGATCTCTATATACCGCCCCCTATGTACTGTACACTGATCTCTATATACCCCCCCCATGTACTGTATACCGATCTCTATATACCGCCCCCTATGTACTGTATACTGATCTCTATATACCCCCCTATGTACTGTATACTGATCTCTATATACCCCCCTATGTACTGTATACTGATCTCTATATACCCCCCTATGTACTGTATACTGATCTCTATATACCGCTCCCTCTGTACTGTATACTGATCTCTATATACCACCCTCCTATGTACTGTATACTGATCTCTATATACCCCCCTATGTACTGTATACTGATCTCTATATACCGCCCCCCATGTACTGTATACTGATCTCTATATACCCCCCTATGTACTGTATACTGATCTCTATATACCCCTCTATGTACTGTATACTGATCTCTACATACCGCCCCCCATGTACTGTATACTGATCTCTATATACCCCCCCTATGTACTGTATACTGATCTCTATATACCCCCCCTATGTACTGTATACTGATCTCTATATACCCCCCCTATGTACTGTATACTGATCTCTATATACCCCCCCTATGTACTGTATACTGATCTCTATATACCCCCCTATGTACTGTATACTGATCTCTATATACCCCCCCTATGTACTGTATACTGATCTCTATATACCGCCCCCCTATGTACTGTATACTGATCTCTATATACCCCCCCCCTATGTACTGTATACTGATCTCTATATACCGCCCCCCATGTACTGTATACTGATCTCTATATACCGCCCCCCTATGTACTGTATACTGATCTCTATATACCCCCCCTATGTACTGTATACTGATCTCTATATATCCCCCCCTATGTACTGTATACTGATCTCTATATACCGCCCCCTATGTACTGTATACTGATCTCTATATACCGCCCCCTATGTACTGTATACTGATCTCTATATACCCCCCCTATGTACTGTATACTGATCTCTATATACCCCCCTATGTACTGTATACTGATCTCTATATACCCCCCCCTATGTACTGTATACTGATCTCTATATACCGCCCCCCCATGTACTGTATACTGATCTCTATATACCGCCCCCTATGTACTGTACACTGATCTCTATATACCCCCCCCATGTACTGTATACCGATCTCTATATACCGCCCCCTATGTACTGTATACTGATCTCTATATACCCCCCTATGTACTGTATACTGATCTCTATATACCCCCCTATGTACTGTATACTGATCTCTATATACCCCCCTATGTACTGTATACTGATCTCTATATACCCCCCTATGTACTGTATACCGATCTCTATATACCCCCCCATGTACTGTATACTGATCTCTATATACCCCCCTATGTACTGTATACTGATCTCTATATACCCCCCTATGTACTGTATACTGATCTCTATATACCCCCCCATGTACTGTATACTGATCTCTATATACCGCCCCCTATGTACTGTATACTGATCTCTATATACCGCTCCCTCTGTACTGTATACTGATCTCTATATACCACCCTCCTATGTACTGTATACTGATCTCTATATACCCCCCTATGTACTGTATACTGATCTCTATATACCGCCCCCTATGTACTGTATACTGATCTCTATATACCCCCCCTATGTACTGTATACTGATCTCTATATACCCCCCCCCTATGTACTGTATACTGATCTCTATATACCGCCCCCCCATGTACTGTATACTGATCTCTATATACCGCCCCCTATGTACTGTACACTGATCTCTATATACCCCCCCCATGTACTGTATACCGATCTCTATATACCGCCCCCTATGTACTGTATACTGATCTCTATATATCCCCCCTATGTACTGTACACTGATCTCTATATACCCCCCCATGTACTGTATACTGATCTCTATATACCGCCCCCCCATGTACTGTATACTGATCTCTATATACCCCCCCATGTACTGTATACCGATCTCTATATATCGCCCCCTATGTACTGTATACTGATCTCTATATATCCCCCCCATGTACTGTATACTGATCTCTATATACCGCCCCCCTATGTACTGTATACTGATCTCTATATACCACCCCCTATGTACTGTATACTGATCTCTATATACCCCCCCGTGTACTGTACACTGATCTCTATATATCCCCCTATGTACTGTATACTGATCTCTATATACCGCCCCCTATGTACTGTATACTGATTTCTATATACCGCCCCCTATGTACTGTATACTGATCTCTATATACCGCCCCCTATGTACTGTATACTGATCTCTATATACCGCCCCCTATGTACTGTATACTGATCTCTATATACCCCCCTATGTACTGTATACTGATCTCTATATATCCCCCCTATGTACTGTATACTGATCTCTATATACCACCCCCTATGTACTGTATACTGATCTCTATATACTACCCCTATGTACTGTATACTGATCTCTATATACTACCCCTATGTACTGTATACTGATCTCTATATACCCCCCCTATGTACTGTATACTGATCTCTATATACTGCTACCCCTATGTACTGTATACTGATCTCTATATACCGCCCCCTATGTACTGTATACTGATCTCTATATACCGCCCCCTATGTACTGTATACTGATCTCTATATACCGCCCCCCCATGTACTGTATACTGATCTCTATATACCGCCCCCTATGTACTGTATACTGATCTCTATATACCGCCCCCCATGTACTGTATACTGATCTCTATATACTGCTCTCCTATGTACTGTATACTGATCTCTATATACCGCCCCCTATGTACTGTATACTGATCTCTATATACCGCCCGCTATGTACTGTATACTGATCTCTATATACCGCCCCCCCATGTACTGTATACTGATCTCTATATACCGCCCCCTATGTACTGTATACTGATCTCTATATACCGCCCCCCTATGTACTGTATACTGATCTCTATATACCGCCCCCCATGTACTGTATACTGATCTCTATATACCACCCCCTATATACTGTATACTGATCTCTATATACATCCTCCTATGTGCTGTATACTGATCTCTATATACCCCCCATGTACTGTATACTGATCTCTATATACCGCCCCCCATGTACTGTATACTGATCTCTATATACCGCCCCCCCGTGTACTGTATACTGATCTCTATATACCGCCCCCCTATGTACTGTATACTGATCTCTATATACCCCCCTATGTACTGTATACTGATCTCTATATAACGCCCCTATGTACTGTATACTGATCTCTATATACCGCCCCCTATGTACTGTATACTGATCTCTATATACCGCCCCCTATGTACTGTATACTGATCTCTATATACCACCCCCCTATGTACTGTATACTGATCTCTATATACCGCCCCCCTATGTACTGTATACTGATCTCTATATACCCCCCTATGTACTGTATACTGATCTCTATATAACGCCCCCTATGTACTGTATACTGATCTCTATATACCCCCCTATGTACTGTATACTGATCTCTATATACCGCCCCCCTATGTACTGTATACTGATCTCTATATACTGCCCCCCTATGTACTGTATACTGATCTCTATATACCCCCCTATGTACTGTATTCTGATCTCTCTATACCGCCCCATATGTACTGTATACTGATCTCTATATACCGCCCCCTATGTACTGTATACTAATCTCTATATACCCCTCTATGTACTGTATACTGATCTCTATATACCGCCCCCTATGTACTGTATACTGATCTCTATATACCCCTCTATGTACTGTATACTGATCTCTATATACCCCTCTATGTACTGTATACTGATCTCTATATACCGCCCCCTATGTACTGTATACTGATCTCTATATACCGCCCCCTATGTACTGTATACTGATCTCTATATACCGCCCCCTATGTACTGTATACTGATCTCTATATACCGCCCCCTATGTACTGTATACTGATCTCTATATACTGCCCCCCATGTACTGTATACTGATCTCTATATACCACCCCCCATGTACTGTATACTGATCTCTATATACCGCCCCCCTATATACTGTATACTGATCTCTATATACCACCCCCTATGTACTGTATACTGATCTCTATATACCGCCCTCTGTGTACTGTATACTGATCTCTATATACCCCCCTATGTACTGTATACTGATCTCTATATACCCCCCTATGTACTGTATACTGATCTCTATATACCACCCCCTATGTACTGTATACTGATCTCTATATACCGCCCCCTATGTACTGTATACTGATCTCTATATACATCCTCCTATGTACTGTATACTGATCTCTATATACCGCCTCCTATGTACTGTATACTGATCTCTATATACCGCCTCCTATGTACTGTATACTGATCTCTATATACCGCCCCCTATGTACTGTATACTGATCTCTATTTACCGCCCCCTATGTACTGTATACTGATCTCTATATACCCCCCCATGTACTATATACTGATCTCTATATACCGCCCCCTATGTACTGTATACTGATCTCTATATACCACCCCCTATGTACTGTATACTGATCTCTATATACAGCCCTCTGTGTACTGTATACTGTTCTCTATATACCCCCCTTTGTACTGTATACTAATCTCTATATACCCCCCTATGTACTGTATACTGATCTCTATATATCCCCCCTATGTACTGTATACTGATCTCTATATATCCCCCCTATGTACTGTATACTGATCTCTATATATCCCCCCTATGTACTGTATACTGATCTCTATATATCCCCCCTATGTACTGTATACTGATCTCTATATATCCCCCCTATGTACTGTATACTGATCTCTATATACCGCCCCCCATGTACTGTATACTGATCTCTATATACCGCCCTCTGTGTACTGTATACTGATCTCTATATACCCCCTATGTACTGTATACTGATCTCTATATACCGCCCTCTGTGTACTGTATACTGATCTCTATATACCCCCCTATATACTGTATACTGATCTCTATATACCCCCCCTATGTACTGTATACTGATCTCTATATACCACCCCCTATGTACTGTATACTGATCTCTATATACCGCCCTCTGTGTACTGTATACTGATCTCTATATACCCCCCTATGTACTGTATACTGATCTCTATATACCGCCCCCCTATGTACTGTATACTGATCTCTATATACCCCCCTATGTACTGTATACTGATCTCTATATACCCCCCCTATGTACTGTATACTGATCTCTATATACCGCCCCCTATGTACTGTATACTGATCTCTATATACCGCCCCCTATGTACTGTATACTGATCTCTATATACCCCCCCATGTACTGTATACTGATCTCTATATACCGCCCCCTATGTACTGTATACTGATCTCTATATACCACCCCCTATGTACTGTATACTGATCTCTATATACCGCCCTCTGTGTACTGATCTCTATATACCCCCCTATGTACTGTATACTGATCTCTATATACCCCCCTATGTACTGTATACTGATCTCTATATATCCCCCCTATGTACTGTATACTGATCTCTATATATCCCCCTATGTACTGTATACTGATCTCTATATATCCCCCCTATGTACTGTACACTGATCTCTATATATCCCCCTATGTACTGTACACTGATCTCTATATATCCCCCCTATGTACTGTACACTGATCTCTATATATCCCCCTATGTACTGTATACTGATCTCTATATACCGCCCCCTATGTACTGTATACTGATCTCTATTTACCGCCCCCTATGTACTGTATACTGATCTCTATATACCCCCCCATGTACTGTATACTGATCTCTATATACCGCCCCCTATGTACTGTATACTGATCTCTATATACCACCCCCTATGTACTGTATACTGATCTCTATATACCGCCCTCTGTGTACGGATCTCTATATACCCCCCTATGTACTGTATACTGATCTCTATATACCCCCCTATGTACTGTATACTGATCTCTATATATCCCCCCTATGTACTGTATACTGATCTCTATATATCCCCCCTATGTACTGTACACTGATCTCTATATATCCCCTATGTACTGTATACTGATCTCTATATACCGCCCCCCATGTACTGTATACTGATCTCTATATACCGCCCCCCATGTACTGTATACTGATCTCTATATACCGCCCCCTATGTACTGTATACTGATCTCTATATACCCCCCCATGTACTGTATACCGATCTCTATATACCCCCCCGCCATGTACTGTATACTGATCTCTATATACCGCCCCCCCATGTACTGTATACTGATCTCTATATACCGCCCCCTATGTACTGTATACTGATCTCTATATACCCCCCTATGTACTGTATACTGATCTCTATATATCCCCCCTATGTACTGTATACTGATCTCTATATATCCCCCCTATGTACTGTATACTGATCTCTATATACCGCCCCCTATGTACTGTATACTGATCTCTATATACCGCCCCCTCTGTACTGTATACTGATCTCTATATACCGCCCCCTATGTACTATATACTGATCTCTATATACTGCCCCCCTATGTACTGTATACTGATCTCTATATACCGCCCCCTATGTACTGTATACTGATCTCTATATACCCCCCTATGTACTGTATACTGATCTCTATATACCACCCCCTATGTACTGTATACTGATCTCTATTTACCGCCCCCCTATGTACTGTATACTGATCTCTATTTACCGCCCCCTATGTACTGTATACTGATCTCTATATACCACCCTCTATGTACTGTATACTGATCTCTATATACCGCCCCCTATGTACTGTATTCTGATCTCTATATACCCCCCATGTACTGTAAACTGATCTCTATATACCGCCCCCCTATGTACTGTATACTGATCTCTATATACCGCCCCCCTATGTACTGTATACTGATCTCTATATACCCCCCTATGTACTGTATACTGATCTCTATATAACGCCCCCTATGTACTGTATACTGATCTCTATATACCCCCCCCCTATGTACTGTATACTGATCTCTATATACCCCCCTATGTACTGTATACTGATCTCTATATACCCCCCTATGTACTGTATACTGATCTCTATATACCCCCCTATGTACTGTATACTGATCTCTATACACCGCCCCCTATGTACTGTATACTGATCTCTACATATCGCCCCCTATGTACTGTATACTGATCTCTATATACCGCCCCCCCTATGTACTGTATACTGATCTCTATATACCGCCACCCTATGTACTGTATACTGATCTCTATATACCGCCCCCCATGTACTGTATACTGATCTCTATATACCGCCCTTTATGTACTGTATACTGATCTCTATATATCGCCCCCCCCCATGTACTGTATACTGATCTCTATATACCGCCCCCCATGTACTGTATACTGATCTCTATATACCGCTCCCTATGTACTGTTTACTGATCTCTATATACCGCCTCCTATGTACTGTATACTGATCTCTATATACCGCCCCCTATGTACTGTATACTGATCTCTATATACCGCCCCCTATGTACTGTATACTGATCTCTATATACCGCCCCCTATGTACTGTATACTGATCTCTATATACCCCCCCCTATGTACTGTATACTGATCTCTATATACTGCCCCCATGTACTGTGTACTGATCTCTATATACCACCCCTATGTACTGTATACTGATCTCTATATACCGCCCCCATGTACTGTATACTGATCTCTATATACCGCTCCCTATGTACTGTTTACTGATCTCTATATACCACCCCCTATGTACTGTATACTGATCTCTATATACCGCCCCCCATATACTGTATACTGATCTCTATATACCACCCTATGTACTGTATACTGATCTCTATATACCGCCCCCCATGTACTGTATACTGATCTCTATATACCGCTCTATGTACTGTATACTGATCTCTATATACCGCCCTATGTACTGTATACTGATCTCTATATACCCCCCTATGTACTGTATACTGATCTCTATATACCCCCCCCCATGTACTGTATACTGATCTCTATATACCGCCCTATGTACTGTATACTGATCTCTATATACCGCCGCCTATGTACTGTATACTGATCTCTATATACCGCCGCCTATGTACTGTATACTGATCTCTATATACCGCCCCCCATGTACTGTATACTTATCTCTATATAACGCCCCCTATGTACTGTATACTGATCTCTATATACCGCCCCCCCCTATGTACTGTATACTGATCTCTATATACCGCTCCCTATGTACTGTATACTGATCTCTATATACCGCCCCCCTATGTACTGTATACTGATCTCTATATACCGCCCCCCATGTACTGTATACTGATCTCTATATACCGCCCCCCAATGTACTGTATACTGATCTCTATATACCTCCCCCCATTGTACTGTATACTGATCTCTATATTCCGCCTCCTATTTAATGTATACTGATCTCTATATACCCCCCCCATGTACTGTATACTGATTTCTATATATCGCCCCCCATGTACTGTATACTGATCTCTATATACCGCCCCCTATGTACTGTATACTGATCTCTATATACCGCCCCCTATGTACTGTATACTGATCTCTATATAACCCCCTATGTACTGTATACTGATCTCTATATACCCCCCCATGTACTGTATACTGATTTCTATATATCGCCCCCCATGTACTGTATACTGATCTCTATATACCGCCCCCTATGTACTGTATACTGATCTCTATATACCGCCCCCTATGTACTGTATACTGATCTCTATATACCGCCCCCCGTGTACTGTATACTGATCTCTATATACCGCCCCCTATGTACTGTATACTGATCTCTATATACCGCCCCCCGTGTACTGTATACTGATCTCTATATACCGCCCCCTATGTACTGTATACTGATCTCTATATACCGCCCCCCGTGTACTGTATACTGATCTCTATATACCGCCCCCTATGTACTGTATACTGATCTCTATATACCCCCCTATGTACTGTATACTGATCTCTATATATCGCCCCCCATGTACTGTATACTGATCTCTATATACCCCCTTATGTACTGTATACTGATCTCTATATATCGCCCCCTATGTACTGTATACTGATCTCTATATACCCCCCTATGTACTGTATACTGATCTCTATATATCGCCCCCCATGTACTGTATACTGATCTCTATATACCCCCCTTATGTACTGTATACTGATCTCTATATATCGCCCCCTATGTACTGTATACTGATCTCTATATACCCCCCTATGTACTGTATACTGATCTCTATATATCGCCCCCCATGTACTGTATACTGATCTCTATATACCCCCCTTATGTACTGTATACTGATCTCTATATACCGCCCCCTATGTACTGTATACTGATCTCTATATACCACCCCCTATGTACTGTATACTGATCTCTATATACCACCCCCCTATGTACTGTTTACTGATCTCTATATACCAGCCCCATTGTACTGTATACTGATCTCTATATACCGCCTCCTATTTAATGTATACTGATCTCTATATACCCCCCATGTACTGTATACTGATTTGTATATACCGCCCCCCTATGTACTGTATACTGATATCTATATACCCCCCCCATGTACTGTATACTGATCTCTATATACCGCCCCCTATGTACTGTATACTGATCTCTATATACCGCCCCTATGTACTGTATACTGATCTCTATATACCGTCCCCTATGTACTGTATACTGATCTCTATATACCGCCCCCCTATGTACTCTATACTGATCTCTATATACCTCCCCCCATGTACTGTATACTGATCTCTATATACCGCCCCCTATGTACTGTATACTGATCTCTATATACCGCCCTTTATGTACTGTATACTGATTTCTATATACTGCCTCCTATGTACTGTCTACTGATCTCTATATACCACCCCTATGTACTGTATACTGATCTCTATATACCGCTCCCTATGTACTGTATACTGATCTCTATATACCGCCCCCTATGTACTGTATACTGATCTCTATATACCGCCCCCTATGTAATGTATACTGATCTCTATATACCGCCCCCCTATGTACTGTATACTGATCTCTATATACCACCCCCTATGTACTGTATACTGATCTCTATATACCGCCCCCTATGTACTGTATACTGATCTCTATATACCCCCCTATGTACTGTATACTGATCTCTATATACCTCCCCCCATGTACTGTATACTGATCTCTATATACCGCCCCCCATGTACTGTATACTGATCTCTATATACCGCCCCTATGTACTGTATACTGATCTCTATATACCGCCCCCTATGTACTGTATACTGATCTCTATATACCGCCCCCTATGTACTGTATACTGATCTCTATATACCGCCCCTATGTACTGTATACTGATCTCTATATACCCCTTATGTACTGTATACTGATCTCTATATACCCCCCCTATGTACTGTATACTGATCTCTATATACCGCCCCTATGTACTGTATACTGATCTCTATATACCGCCCCTATGTACTGTATACTGATCTCTATATACCGCCCCCTATGTACTGTATACTGATTTCTATATACCACCCCCTATGTACTGTATACTGATCTCTATATACCGCCCCCCCTATGTACTGTATACTGATCTCTATATACCCCCCCCCCCCTATGTACTGTATACTGATCTCTATATACCCCCCCTATGTACTGTATACTGATCTCTATATACCCCCCTATGTACTGTATACTGATCTCTATCTACCCCTTATGTACTGTATACTGATTTCTATATACCACCCCCTATGTACTGTATACTGATCTCTATATACCGCCCCCTATGTACTGTATACTGATCTCTATATACCCCCCTATGTACTGTATACTGATCTCTATATACCTCCCCCCATGTACTGTATACTGATCTCTATATACCGCCCCCCATGTACTGTATACTGATCTCTATATACCGCCCCTATGTACTGTATACTGATCTCTATATACCGCCCCCTATGTACTGTATACTGATCTCTATATACCGCCCCTATGTACTGTATACTGATCTCTATATACCGCCCCTATGTACTGTATACTGATCTCTATATACCCCTTATGTACTGTATACTGATCTCTATATACCGCCCCTATGTACTGTATACTGATCTCTATATACCCCCCATGTACTGTATACTGATTTCTATATACCACCCCCTATGTACTGTATACTGATCTCTATATACCGCCCCCCCTATGTACTGTATACTGATCTCTATATACCCCCCCCTATGTACTGTATACTGATCTCTATATACCCCCCCTATGTACTGTATACTGATCTCTATATACCCCCCTATGTACTGTATACTGATCTCTATATACCCCTTATGTACTGTATACTGATCTCTATATACCCCCCATGTACTGTATACTGATCTCTATATACCGCCCCCCATTGTACTGTATACTGATCTCTATATACCGCCCCCTATGTACTGTATACTGATCTCTATATACCGCCCCCTATGTACTGTATACTGATCTCTATATACCCCCCCTATGTACTGTATACTGATCTCTATATACCCCCCTATGTACTGTATACTGATCTCTATATACCCCTTATGTACTGTATACTGATCTCTATATACCCCCCATGTACTGTATACTGATCTCTATATACCGCCCCCCATTGTACTGTATACTGATCTCTATATACCGCCCCCTATGTACTGTATACTGATCTCTATATACCGCCCCCTCTGTACTGTATACTGATCTCTATATACCGCCACCCTATGTACTGTATACTGTTCTCTATATACCCCCCATGTACTGTATACTGATTTCTATATATCGCCCCCCCTATGTACTGTATACTGATCTCTATATACCCCCCTATGTACTGTATACTGATCTCTATATACCCCCCCCCATGTACTGTATACTGATCTCTATATACCGCCCCCTCTGTACTGTATACTGATCTCTATATACCGCCACCCTATGTACTGTATACTGTTCTCTATATACCCCCCATGTACTGTATACTGATTTCTATATATCGCCCCCCCTATGTACTGTATACTGATCTCTATATACCCCCCTATGTACTGTATACTGATCTCTATATACCGCCCCCTATGTACTGTATACTGATCTCTATATACCGCCCCCTATGTACTGTATACTGATCTCTATATACCGACCCCTATGTACTGTATACTGATCTCTATATACCCCCCTATGTACTGTATACTGATCTCTATATACCACCCCTATGTACTGTATACTGATCTCTATATACCACCCCTATGTACTGTATACTGATCTCTATATACCGCCCCCCATTGTACTGTATACTGATCTCTAT
This sequence comes from Staurois parvus, assembly GCF_062004578.1. Lineage (NCBI taxonomy): Eukaryota > Metazoa > Chordata > Amphibia > Anura > Ranidae > Staurois > Staurois parvus. Next base: position 81,113 of record NW_028319337.1, read on the forward strand.
ATACCGCCCCCTATGTACTGTATACTGATCTCTATATACCGCCCCCTATGTACTGTATACTGATCTCTATATACCCCCCCTATGTACTGTATACTGATCTCTATATACCCCCCTATGTACTGTATACTGATCTCTATATACCCCTTATGTACTGTATACTGATCTCTATATACCCCCCATGTACTGTATACTGATCTCTATATACCGCCCCCCATTGTACTGTATACTGATCTCTATATACCGCCCCCTATGTACTGTATACTGATCTCTATATACCGCCCCCTCTGTACTGTATACTGATCTCTATATACCGCCACCCTATGTACTGTATACTGTTCTCTATATACCCCCCATGTACTGTATACTGATTTCTATATATCGCCCCCCCTATGTACTGTATACTGATCTCTATATACCCCCCTATGTACTGTATACTGATCTCTATATACCCCCCCCCATGTACTGTATACTGATCTCTATATACCGCCCCCTCTGTACTGTATACTGATCTCTATATACCGCCACCCTATGTACTGTATACTGTTCTCTATATACCCCCCATGTACTGTATACTGATTTCTATATATCGCCCCCCCTATGTACTGTATACTGATCTCTATATACCCCCCTATGTACTGTATACTGATCTCTATATACCGCCCCCTATGTACTGTATACTGATCTCTATATACCGCCCCCTATGTACTGTATACTGATCTCTATATACCGCCCCCTATGTACTGTATACTGATCTCTATATACCGCCCCCTATGTACTGTATACTGATCTCTATATACCGCCCCCTCTGTACTGTATACTGATCTCTATATACCGCCCCCTATGTACTGTATACTGATCTCTATATACCGCCCCCTATGTACTGTATACTGATCTCTATATACCCCCCTATGTACTGTATACTGATCTCTATATACCTCCCCCCATGTACTGTATACTGATCTCTATATACCGCCCCCCATGTACTGTATACTGATCTCTATATACCGCCCCTATGTACTGTATACTGATCTCTATATACCGCCCCCTATGTACTGTATACTGATCTCTATATACCGCCCCTATGTACTGTATACTGATCTCTATATACCGCCCCTATGTACTGTATACTGATCTCTATATACCCCTTATGTACTGTATACTGATCTCTATATACCGCCCCTATGTACTGTATACTGATCTCTATATACCCCCCATGTACTGTATACTGATTTCTATATACCACCCCCTATGTACTGTATACTGATCTCTATATACCGCCCCCCCTATGTACTGTATACTGATCTCTATATACCCCCCCCTATGTACTGTATACTGATCTCTATATACCCCCCCTATGTACTGTATACTGATCTCTATATACCCCCCTATGTACTGTATACTGATCTCTATATACCCCTTATGTACTGTATACTGATCTCTATATACCCCCCATGTACTGTATACTGATCTCTATATACCGCCCCCCATTGTACTGTATACTGATCTCTATATACCGCCCCCTATGTACTGTATACTGATCTCTATATACCGCCCCCCATGTACTGTATACTGATCTCTATATACTGCTCTCCTATGTACTGTATACTGATCTCTATATACCGCCCCCTATGTACTGTATACTGATCTCTATATACCGCCCGCTATGTACTGTATACTGATCTCTATATACCGCCCCCCCATGTACTGTATACTGATCTCTATATACCGCCCCCTATGTACTGTATACTGATCTCTATATACCGCCCCCCTATGTACTGTATACTGATCTCTATATACCGCCCCCCATGTACTGTATACTGATCTCTATATACCACCCCCTATATACTGTATACTGATCTCTATATACATCCTCCTATGTGCTGTATACTGATCTCTATATACCCCCCATGTACTGTATACTGATCTCTATATACCGCCCCCCATGTACTGTATACTGATCTCTATATACCGCCCCCCCGTGTACTGTATACTGATCTCTATATACCGCCCCCCTATGTACTGTATACTGATCTCTATATACCCCCCTATGTACTGTATACTGATCTCTATATAACGCCCCTATGTACTGTATACTGATCTCTATATACCGCCCCCTATGTACTGTATACTGATCTCTATATACCGCCCCCTATGTACTGTATACTGATCTCTATATACCACCCCCCTATGTACTGTATACTGATCTCTATATACCGCCCCCCTATGTACTGTATACTGATCTCTATATACCCCCCTATGTACTGTATACTGATCTCTATATAACGCCCCCTATGTACTGTATACTGATCTCTATATACCCCCCTATGTACTGTATACTGATCTCTATATACCGCCCCCCTATGTACTGTATACTGATCTCTATATACTGCCCCCCTATGTACTGTATACTGATCTCTATATACCCCCCTATGTACTGTATTCTGATCTCTCTATACCGCCCCATATGTACTGTATACTGATCTCTATATACCGCCCCCTATGTACTGTATACTAATCTCTATATACCCCTCTATGTACTGTATACTGATCTCTATATACCGCCCCCTATGTACTGTATACTGATCTCTATATACCCCTCTATGTACTGTATACTGATCTCTATATACCCCTCTATGTACTGTATACTGATCTCTATATACCGCCCCCTATGTACTGTATACTGATCTCTATATACCGCCCCCTATGTACTGTATACTGATCTCTATATACCGCCCCCTATGTACTGTATACTGATCTCTATATACCGCCCCCTATGTACTGTATACTGATCTCTATATACTGCCCCCCATGTACTGTATACTGATCTCTATATACCACCCCCCATGTACTGTATACTGATCTCTATATACCGCCCCCCTATATACTGTATACTGATCTCTATATACCACCCCCTATGTACTGTATACTGATCTCTATATACCGCCCTCTGTGTACTGTATACTGATCTCTATATACCCCCCTATGTACTGTATACTGATCTCTATATACCCCCCTATGTACTGTATACTGATCTCTATATACCACCCCCTATGTACTGTATACTGATCTCTATATACCGCCCCCTATGTACTGTATACTGATCTCTATATACATCCTCCTATGTACTGTATACTGATCTCTATATACCGCCTCCTATGTACTGTATACTGATCTCTATATACCGCCTCCTATGTACTGTATACTGATCTCTATATACCGCCCCCTATGTACTGTATACTGATCTCTATTTACCGCCCCCTATGTACTGTATACTGATCTCTATATACCCCCCCATGTACTATATACTGATCTCTATATACCGCCCCCTATGTACTGTATACTGATCTCTATATACCACCCCCTATGTACTGTATACTGATCTCTATATACAGCCCTCTGTGTACTGTATACTGTTCTCTATATACCCCCCTTTGTACTGTATACTAATCTCTATATACCCCCCTATGTACTGTATACTGATCTCTATATATCCCCCCTATGTACTGTATACTGATCTCTATATATCCCCCCTATGTACTGTATACTGATCTCTATATATCCCCCCTATGTACTGTATACTGATCTCTATATATCCCCCCTATGTACTGTATACTGATCTCTATATATCCCCCCTATGTACTGTATACTGATCTCTATATACCGCCCCCCATGTACTGTATACTGATCTCTATATACCGCCCTCTGTGTACTGTATACTGATCTCTATATACCCCCTATGTACTGTATACTGATCTCTATATACCGCCCTCTGTGTACTGTATACTGATCTCTATATACCCCCCTATATACTGTATACTGATCTCTATATACCCCCCCTATGTACTGTATACTGATCTCTATATACCACCCCCTATGTACTGTATACTGATCTCTATATACCGCCCTCTGTGTACTGTATACTGATCTCTATATACCCCCCTATGTACTGTATACTGATCTCTATATACCGCCCCCCTATGTACTGTATACTGATCTCTATATACCCCCCTATGTACTGTATACTGATCTCTATATACCCCCCCTATGTACTGTATACTGATCTCTATATACCGCCCCCTATGTACTGTATACTGATCTCTATATACCGCCCCCTATGTACTGTATACTGATCTCTATATACCCCCCCATGTACTGTATACTGATCTCTATATACCGCCCCCTATGTACTGTATACTGATCTCTATATACCACCCCCTATGTACTGTATACTGATCTCTATATACCGCCCTCTGTGTACTGATCTCTATATACCCCCCTATGTACTGTATACTGATCTCTATATACCCCCCTATGTACTGTATACTGATCTCTATATATCCCCCCTATGTACTGTATACTGATCTCTATATATCCCCCTATGTACTGTATACTGATCTCTATATATCCCCCCTATGTACTGTACACTGATCTCTATATATCCCCCTATGTACTGTACACTGATCTCTATATATCCCCCCTATGTACTGTACACTGATCTCTATATATCCCCCTATGTACTGTATACTGATCTCTATATACCGCCCCCTATGTACTGTATACTGATCTCTATTTACCGCCCCCTATGTACTGTATACTGATCTCTATATACCCCCCCATGTACTGTATACTGATCTCTATATACCGCCCCCTATGTACTGTATACTGATCTCTATATACCACCCCCTATGTACTGTATACTGATCTCTATATACCGCCCTCTGTGTACGGATCTCTATATACCCCCCTATGTACTGTATACTGATCTCTATATACCCCCCTATGTACTGTATACTGATCTCTATATATCCCCCCTATGTACTGTATACTGATCTCTATATATCCCCCCTATGTACTGTACACTGATCTCTATATATCCCCTATGTACTGTATACTGATCTCTATATACCGCCCCCCATGTACTGTATACTGATCTCTATATACCGCCCCCCATGTACTGTATACTGATCTCTATATACCGCCCCCTATGTACTGTATACTGATCTCTATATACCCCCCCATGTACTGTATACCGATCTCTATATACCCCCCCGCCATGTACTGTATACTGATCTCTATATACCGCCCCCCCATGTACTGTATACTGATCTCTATATACCGCCCCCTATGTACTGTATACTGATCTCTATATACCCCCCTATGTACTGTATACTGATCTCTATATATCCCCCCTATGTACTGTATACTGATCTCTATATATCCCCCCTATGTACTGTATACTGATCTCTATATACCGCCCCCTATGTACTGTATACTGATCTCTATATACCGCCCCCTCTGTACTGTATACTGATCTCTATATACCGCCCCCTATGTACTATATACTGATCTCTATATACTGCCCCCCTATGTACTGTATACTGATCTCTATATACCGCCCCCTATGTACTGTATACTGATCTCTATATACCCCCCTATGTACTGTATACTGATCTCTATATACCACCCCCTATGTACTGTATACTGATCTCTATTTACCGCCCCCCTATGTACTGTATACTGATCTCTATTTACCGCCCCCTATGTACTGTATACTGATCTCTATATACCACCCTCTATGTACTGTATACTGATCTCTATATACCGCCCCCTATGTACTGTATTCTGATCTCTATATACCCCCCATGTACTGTAAACTGATCTCTATATACCGCCCCCCTATGTACTGTATACTGATCTCTATATACCGCCCCCCTATGTACTGTATACTGATCTCTATATACCCCCCTATGTACTGTATACTGATCTCTATATAACGCCCCCTATGTACTGTATACTGATCTCTATATACCCCCCCCCTATGTACTGTATACTGATCTCTATATACCCCCCTATGTACTGTATACTGATCTCTATATACCCCCCTATGTACTGTATACTGATCTCTATATACCCCCCTATGTACTGTATACTGATCTCTATACACCGCCCCCTATGTACTGTATACTGATCTCTACATATCGCCCCCTATGTACTGTATACTGATCTCTATATACCGCCCCCCCTATGTACTGTATACTGATCTCTATATACCGCCACCCTATGTACTGTATACTGATCTCTATATACCGCCCCCCATGTACTGTATACTGATCTCTATATACCGCCCTTTATGTACTGTATACTGATCTCTATATATCGCCCCCCCCCATGTACTGTATACTGATCTCTATATACCGCCCCCCATGTACTGTATACTGATCTCTATATACCGCTCCCTATGTACTGTTTACTGATCTCTATATACCGCCTCCTATGTACTGTATACTGATCTCTATATACCGCCCCCTATGTACTGTATACTGATCTCTATATACCGCCCCCTATGTACTGTATACTGATCTCTATATACCGCCCCCTATGTACTGTATACTGATCTCTATATACCCCCCCCTATGTACTGTATACTGATCTCTATATACTGCCCCCATGTACTGTGTACTGATCTCTATATACCACCCCTATGTACTGTATACTGATCTCTATATACCGCCCCCATGTACTGTATACTGATCTCTATATACCGCTCCCTATGTACTGTTTACTGATCTCTATATACCACCCCCTATGTACTGTATACTGATCTCTATATACCGCCCCCCATATACTGTATACTGATCTCTATATACCACCCTATGTACTGTATACTGATCTCTATATACCGCCCCCCATGTACTGTATACTGATCTCTATATACCGCTCTATGTACTGTATACTGATCTCTATATACCGCCCTATGTACTGTATACTGATCTCTATATACCCCCCTATGTACTGTATACTGATCTCTATATACCCCCCCCCATGTACTGTATACTGATCTCTATATACCGCCCTATGTACTGTATACTGATCTCTATATACCGCCGCCTATGTACTGTATACTGATCTCTATATACCGCCGCCTATGTACTGTATACTGATCTCTATATACCGCCCCCCATGTACTGTATACTTATCTCTATATAACGCCCCCTATGTACTGTATACTGATCTCTATATACCGCCCCCCCCTATGTACTGTATACTGATCTCTATATACCGCTCCCTATGTACTGTATACTGATCTCTATATACCGCCCCCCTATGTACTGTATACTGATCTCTATATACCGCCCCCCATGTACTGTATACTGATCTCTATATACCGCCCCCCAATGTACTGTATACTGATCTCTATATACCTCCCCCCATTGTACTGTATACTGATCTCTATATTCCGCCTCCTATTTAATGTATACTGATCTCTATATACCCCCCCCATGTACTGTATACTGATTTCTATATATCGCCCCCCATGTACTGTATACTGATCTCTATATACCGCCCCCTATGTACTGTATACTGATCTCTATATACCGCCCCCTATGTACTGTATACTGATCTCTATATAACCCCCTATGTACTGTATACTGATCTCTATATACCCCCCCATGTACTGTATACTGATTTCTATATATCGCCCCCCATGTACTGTATACTGATCTCTATATACCGCCCCCTATGTACTGTATACTGATCTCTATATACCGCCCCCTATGTACTGTATACTGATCTCTATATACCGCCCCCCGTGTACTGTATACTGATCTCTATATACCGCCCCCTATGTACTGTATACTGATCTCTATATACCGCCCCCCGTGTACTGTATACTGATCTCTATATACCGCCCCCTATGTACTGTATACTGATCTCTATATACCGCCCCCCGTGTACTGTATACTGATCTCTATATACCGCCCCCTATGTACTGTATACTGATCTCTATATACCCCCCTATGTACTGTATACTGATCTCTATATATCGCCCCCCATGTACTGTATACTGATCTCTATATACCCCCTTATGTACTGTATACTGATCTCTATATATCGCCCCCTATGTACTGTATACTGATCTCTATATACCCCCCTATGTACTGTATACTGATCTCTATATATCGCCCCCCATGTACTGTATACTGATCTCTATATACCCCCCTTATGTACTGTATACTGATCTCTATATATCGCCCCCTATGTACTGTATACTGATCTCTATATACCCCCCTATGTACTGTATACTGATCTCTATATATCGCCCCCCATGTACTGTATACTGATCTCTATATACCCCCCTTATGTACTGTATACTGATCTCTATATACCGCCCCCTATGTACTGTATACTGATCTCTATATACCACCCCCTATGTACTGTATACTGATCTCTATATACCACCCCCCTATGTACTGTTTACTGATCTCTATATACCAGCCCCATTGTACTGTATACTGATCTCTATATACCGCCTCCTATTTAATGTATACTGATCTCTATATACCCCCCATGTACTGTATACTGATTTGTATATACCGCCCCCCTATGTACTGTATACTGATATCTATATACCCCCCCCATGTACTGTATACTGATCTCTATATACCGCCCCCTATGTACTGTATACTGATCTCTATATACCGCCCCTATGTACTGTATACTGATCTCTATATACCGTCCCCTATGTACTGTATACTGATCTCTATATACCGCCCCCCTATGTACTCTATACTGATCTCTATATACCTCCCCCCATGTACTGTATACTGATCTCTATATACCGCCCCCTATGTACTGTATACTGATCTCTATATACCGCCCTTTATGTACTGTATACTGATTTCTATATACTGCCTCCTATGTACTGTCTACTGATCTCTATATACCACCCCTATGTACTGTATACTGATCTCTATATACCGCTCCCTATGTACTGTATACTGATCTCTATATACCGCCCCCTATGTACTGTATACTGATCTCTATATACCGCCCCCTATGTAATGTATACTGATCTCTATATACCGCCCCCCTATGTACTGTATACTGATCTCTATATACCACCCCCTATGTACTGTATACTGATCTCTATATACCGCCCCCTATGTACTGTATACTGATCTCTATATACCCCCCTATGTACTGTATACTGATCTCTATATACCTCCCCCCATGTACTGTATACTGATCTCTATATACCGCCCCCCATGTACTGTATACTGATCTCTATATACCGCCCCTATGTACTGTATACTGATCTCTATATACCGCCCCCTATGTACTGTATACTGATCTCTATATACCGCCCCCTATGTACTGTATACTGATCTCTATATACCGCCCCTATGTACTGTATACTGATCTCTATATACCCCTTATGTACTGTATACTGATCTCTATATACCCCCCCTATGTACTGTATACTGATCTCTATATACCGCCCCTATGTACTGTATACTGATCTCTATATACCGCCCCTATGTACTGTATACTGATCTCTATATACCGCCCCCTATGTACTGTATACTGATTTCTATATACCACCCCCTATGTACTGTATACTGATCTCTATATACCGCCCCCCCTATGTACTGTATACTGATCTCTATATACCCCCCCCCCCCTATGTACTGTATACTGATCTCTATATACCCCCCCTATGTACTGTATACTGATCTCTATATACCCCCCTATGTACTGTATACTGATCTCTATCTACCCCTTATGTACTGTATACTGATTTCTATATACCACCCCCTATGTACTGTATACTGATCTCTATATACCGCCCCCTATGTACTGTATACTGATCTCTATATACCCCCCTATGTACTGTATACTGATCTCTATATACCTCCCCCCATGTACTGTATACTGATCTCTATATACCGCCCCCCATGTACTGTATACTGATCTCTATATACCGCCCCTATGTACTGTATACTGATCTCTATATACCGCCCCCTATGTACTGTATACTGATCTCTATATACCGCCCCTATGTACTGTATACTGATCTCTATATACCGCCCCTATGTACTGTATACTGATCTCTATATACCCCTTATGTACTGTATACTGATCTCTATATACCGCCCCTATGTACTGTATACTGATCTCTATATACCCCCCATGTACTGTATACTGATTTCTATATACCACCCCCTATGTACTGTATACTGATCTCTATATACCGCCCCCCCTATGTACTGTATACTGATCTCTATATACCCCCCCCTATGTACTGTATACTGATCTCTATATACCCCCCCTATGTACTGTATACTGATCTCTATATACCCCCCTATGTACTGTATACTGATCTCTATATACCCCTTATGTACTGTATACTGATCTCTATATACCCCCCATGTACTGTATACTGATCTCTATATACCGCCCCCCATTGTACTGTATACTGATCTCTATATACCGCCCCCTATGTACTGTATACTGATCTCTATATACCGCCCCCTATGTACTGTATACTGATCTCTATATACCCCCCCTATGTACTGTATACTGATCTCTATATACCCCCCTATGTACTGTATACTGATCTCTATATACCCCTTATGTACTGTATACTGATCTCTATATACCCCCCATGTACTGTATACTGATCTCTATATACCGCCCCCCATTGTACTGTATACTGATCTCTATATACCGCCCCCTATGTACTGTATACTGATCTCTATATACCGCCCCCTCTGTACTGTATACTGATCTCTATATACCGCCACCCTATGTACTGTATACTGTTCTCTATATACCCCCCATGTACTGTATACTGATTTCTATATATCGCCCCCCCTATGTACTGTATACTGATCTCTATATACCCCCCTATGTACTGTATACTGATCTCTATATACCCCCCCCCATGTACTGTATACTGATCTCTATATACCGCCCCCTCTGTACTGTATACTGATCTCTATATACCGCCACCCTATGTACTGTATACTGTTCTCTATATACCCCCCATGTACTGTATACTGATTTCTATATATCGCCCCCCCTATGTACTGTATACTGATCTCTATATACCCCCCTATGTACTGTATACTGATCTCTATATACCGCCCCCTATGTACTGTATACTGATCTCTATATACCGCCCCCTATGTACTGTATACTGATCTCTATATACCGACCCCTATGTACTGTATACTGATCTCTATATACCCCCCTATGTACTGTATACTGATCTCTATATACCACCCCTATGTACTGTATACTGATCTCTATATACCACCCCTATGTACTGTGTACTGATCTCTATATACCGCCCCCATGTACTGTATACTGATCTCTATGTACCCCCCTATGTACTATATACTGATCTCTATATACCCCCCTATGTACTGTATACTGATCTCTATATACCGCCCCCCTATGTACTTTATTCTGATCTCTATATACCCCCCTATGTACTGTATACTGATATCTATATACCGCCCCCCCTATGTACTGTATACTGATCTCTATATACCGCCCCCCTATGTACTGTATACTGATCTCTATATACCCCCCTATGTACTGTATACTGATCTCTATATACCGCCCCCCCGTGTACTGTATACTGATCTCTATATACCACCCCCTATGTACTGTATACTGATCTCTATATACCGCCCCCCATGTACTGTATACTGATCTCTATATACCGCCCCCCATGTACTGTATACTGATCTCTATATACCACCCCCTATGTACTGTATACTGATCTCTATATACCCCCCTATGTACTGTATACTGATCTCTATATACCGCCCCCCATTGTACTGTATACTGATCTCTATATACCGCCCCCTATGTACTGTATACTGATCTCTATATACCGCCCCCTATGTACTGTATACTGATCTCTATATACCGCCCCCTCTGTACTGTATACTGATCTCTATATACCGCCACCCTATGTACTGTATACTGATCTCTATATACCCCCCATGTACTGTATACTGATTTCTATATACCCCCCTATGTACTGTATACTGATCTCTATATACCGCCCCCTATGTACTGTATACTGATCTCTATATACCGCCCCCTATGTACTGTATACTGATCTCTATATACCCCCCCTATGTACTGTATACTGATCTCTATATACCGCCCCCTATGTACTGTATACTGATCTCTATATACCGCCCCCTATGTACTGTATACTGATCTCTATATACCGACCCCTATGTACTGTATACTGATCTCTATATACCACCCCTATGTACTGTATACTGATCTCTATATACCACCCCTATGTACTGTGTACTGATCTCTATATACCGCCCCCATGTACTGTATACTGATCTCTATGTACCCCCCTATGTACTATATACTGATCTCTATATACCCCCCTATGTACTGTATACTGATCTCTATATACCCCCCTATGTACTATATACTGATCTCTATATACCGCCCCCTATGTACTGTATACTGATCTCTATATACCGCCCCCTATGTACTGTATACTGATCTCTATATACCGCCCCCTATGTAATGTATACTGATCTCTATATACCCCCCTATGTACTGTATACTGATCTCTATATACCGCCCTTTATGTACTGTATACTGATCTCTATATATCGCCCCCCCATGTACTGTATACTGATCTCTATATACCCCCCTATGTACTGTATACTGATTTCTATATACTGCCTCCTATGTACTGTCTACTGATCTCTATATACCCCCCTATGTACTGTATACTGATTTCTATATACTGCCTCCTATGTACTGTGTACTGATCTCTATATACCGCCCCCCATGTACTGTATACTGATCTCTATATACCGCTCCCTATGTACTGTATACTGATCTCTATATACCCCCCCCGTGTACTGTATACTGATCTCTATATACCACCCCCTATGTACTGTATACTGATCTCTATATACCGCTCCCTATGTACTGTATACTGATCTCTATATACCGCCCCCCTATGTACTGTATACTGATCTCTATATACCGCCCCCCATGTACTGTATACTGATCTCTATATACCGCCCCCCAATGTACTGTATACTGATCTCTATATACCGCCCCCCATTGTACTGTATACTGATCTCTATATTCCGCCTCCTATTTAATGTATACTGATCTCTATATACCCCCCCATGTACTGTATACTGATTTCTATATATCGCCCCCTATGTACTGTATACTGATCTCTATATAACCCCCTATGTACTGTATACTGATCTCTATATACCCCCCCATGTACTGTATACTGATTTCTATATATCGCCCCCCATGTACTGTATACTGATCTCTATATACCCCCCTATGTACTGTATACTGATCTCTATATACCGCCCCCTATGTACTGTATACTGATCTCTATATACCGCCCCCTATGTACTGTATACTGATCTCTATATATCCCCCTATGTACTGTATACTGATCTCTATATACCCCCCTATGTACTGTATACTGATCTCTATATATCGCCCCCCATGTACTGTATACTGATCTCTATATATCGCCCCCCATGTACTGTATACTGATCTCTATATACCGCCCTTTATGTACTGTATACTGATCTCTATATATCGCCCCCCCCATGTACTGTATACTGATCTCTATATACCGCCCCCCATGTACTGTTTACTGATCTCTATATACCGCCTCCTATGTACTGTATACTGATCTCTATATACCGCCCCCTATGTACTGTATACTGATCTCTATATACCGCCCCCTATGTACTGTATACTGATCTCTATATACCGCCCCCTATGTACTGTATACTGATCTCTATATACCGCCCCCTATGTACTGTATACTGATCTCTATATACCGCCCCCTATGTACTGTATACTGATCTCTATATACCCCCCCTATGTACTGTATACTGATCTCTATATACCGCCCCCTATGTACTGTATACTGATCTCTATATACCCCCCCCTATGTACTGTATACTGATCTCTATATACCACCCCTATGTACTGTATACTGATCTCTATATACCGCTCCCTATGTACTGTTTACTGATCTCTATATACCACCCCCTATGTACTGTATACTGATCTCTATATACCGCCCCCCATATACTGTATACTGATCTCTATATACCACCCTATGTACTGTATACTGATCTCTATATACCCCCCCCATGTACTGTATACTGATCTCTATATACCACCCCCTATGTACTGTATACTGATCTCTATATACCGCCGCCTATGTACTGTATACTGATCTCTATATACCGCCCCCCATGTACTGTATACTTATCTCTATATAACGCCCCCTATGTACTGTATACTGATCTCTATATACCGCCCCCCCCTATGTACTGTATACTGATCTCTATATACCCCCCCGTGTACTGTATACTGATCTCTATATACCGCTCCCTATGTACTGTATACTGATCTCTATATACCGCCCCCCTATGTACTGTATACTGATCTCTATATACCGCCCCCCATGTACTGTATACTGATCTCTATATACCGCCCCCCAATGTACTGTATACTGATCTCTATATACCGCCCCCCATGTACTGTATACTGATCTCTATATACCGTCCCCAATGTACTGTATACTGATCTCTATATACCGTCCCCTATGTACTGTATACTGATCTCTATATACCGCCCCCTATGTACTGTATACTGATCTCTATATACCGCCCCCCTATGTACTCTATACTGATCTCTATATACCTCCCCCCATGTACTGTATACTGATCTCTATATACCGCCCTTTATGTACTCTATACTGATCTCTATATACCACCCCTATGTACTGTATACTGATCTCTATATACCGCTCCCTATGTACTGTATACTGATCTCTATATACCGCCCCCTATGTACTGTATACTGATCTCTATATACCGCCCCCTATGTAATGTATACTGATCTCTATATACCGCCCCCTATGTGCTGTATACTGATCTCTATATACCGCCCCCTATGTACTGTATACTGATCTCTATATACCGCCCCCTATGTACTGTATACTGATCTCTATATACCCCCCTATGTACTGTATACTGATCTCTATATACCTCCCCCCATGTACTGTATACTGATCTCTATATACCGCCCCCCATGTACTGTATACTGATCTCTATATACCGCCCCTATGTACTGTATACTGATCTCTATATACCGCCCCCTATGTACTGTATACTGATCTCTATATACCGCCCCTATGTACTGTATACTGATCTCTATATACCGCCCCTATGTACTGTATACTGATCTCTATATACCCCCCTATGTACTGTATACTGATCTCTATATACCGCCCCTATGTACTGTATACTGATCTCTATATACCGCCCCCTATGTACTGTATACTGATCTCTATATACCGCCCCTATGTACTGTATACTGATCTCTATATACCCCTTATGTACTGTATACTGATCTCTATATACCCCCCATGTACTGTATACTGATTTCTATATACCACCCCCTATGTACTGTATACTGATCTCTATATACCGCCCCCCCTATGTACTGTATACTGATCTCTATATACCCCCCCCCCTATGTACTGTATACTGATCTCTATATACCCCCCCTATGTACTGTATACTGATCTCTATATACCCACCTATGTACTGTATACTGATCTCTATATACCCCTTATGTACTGTATACTGATCTCTATATACCCCCCCCCCTATGTACTGTATACTGATCTCTATATACCCCCCCTATGTACTGTATACTGATCTCTATATACCACCCCTATGTACTGTATACTGATCTCTATATACCGCTCCCTATGTACTGTTTACTGATCTCTATATACCACCCCCTATGTACTGTATACTGATCTCTATATACCGCCCCCCATATACTGTATACTGATCTCTATATACCACCCTATGTACTGTATACTGATCTCTATATACCGCCCCCCATGTACTGTATACTGATCTCTATATACCGCCCTATGTACTGTATACTGATCTCTATATACCCCCCCCCCATGTACTGTATACTGATCTCTATATACCACCCCCTGTGTACTGTATACTGATCTCTATATACCGCCGCCTATGTACTGTATACTGATCTCTATATACCGCCGCCTATGTACTGTATACTGATCTCTATATACCGCCCCCTATGTACTGTATACTGATCTCTATATACCGCCCCCCCCTATGTACTGTATACTGATCTCTATATACCCCCCCCGTGTACTGTATACTGATCTCTATATACCGCTCCCTATGTACTGTATACTGATCTCTATATACCGCCCCCCTATGTACTGTATACTGATCTCTATATACCGCCCCCCATGTACTGTATACTGATCTCTATATACCGCCCCCCAATGTACTGTATACTGATCTCTATATACCGCCCCCCATGTACTGTATACTGATCTCTATATACCGTCCCCAATGTACTGTATACTGATCTCTATATACCGTCCCCTATGTACTGTATACTGATCTCTATATACCGCCCCCTATGTACTGTATACTGATCTCTATATACCGCCCCCCTATGTACTCTATACTGATCTCTATATACCTCCCCCCATGTACTGTATACTGATCTCTATATACCGCCCTTTATGTACTCTATACTGATCTCTATATACCACCCCTATGTACTGTATACTGATCTCTATATACCGCTCCCTATGTACTGTATACTGATCTCTATATACCGCCCCCTATGTACTGTATACTGATCTCTATATACCGCCCCCTATGTAATGTATACTGATCTCTATATACCGCCCCCTATGTGCTGTATACTGATCTCTATATACCGCCCCCTATGTACTGTATACTGATCTCTATATACCGCCCCCCTATGTACTGTATACTGATCTCTATATACCCCCCCAATGTACTGTATACTGATCTCTATATACCTCCCCCCATGTACTGTATACTGATCTCTATATACCGCCCCCCATGTACTGTATACTGATCTCTATATACCGCCCCTATGTACTGTATACTGATCTCTATATACCGCCCCCTATGTACTGTATACTGATCTCTATATACCGCCCCTATGTACTGTATACTGATCTCTATATACCCCTTTTGTACTGTATACTGATCTCTATATACCCCCCATGTACTGTATACTGATTTCTATATACCACCCCCTATGTACTGTATACTGATCTCTATATACCGCCCCCCCTATGTACTGTATACTGATCTCTATATACCCCCCCCTATGTACTGTATACTGATCTCTATATACCCCCCCTATGTACTGTATACTGATCTCTATATACCCCCCTATGTACTGTATACTGATCTCTATATACCCCTTATGTACTGTATACTGATCTCTATATACCCCCCATGTACTGTATACTGATTTCTATATACCACCCCCTATGTACTGTATACTGATCTCTATATACCGCCCCCTATGTACTGTATACTGATCTCTATATACCGCCCCCTATGTACTGTATACTGATCTCTATATACCCCCCCATGTACTGTATACTGATCTCTATATACCGCCCCCCTTGTACTGTATACTGATCTCTATATACCGCCCCCTATGTACTGTATACTGATCTCTATATACCGCCCCTATGTACTGTATACTGATCTCTATATACCGCCCCTATGTACTGTATACTGATCTCTATATACCGCCCCCTATGTACTGTATACTGATCTCTATATACCGCCCCTATGTACTGTATACTGATCTCTATATACCCCCCATGTACTGTATACTGATTTCTATATACCACCCCCTATGTACTGTATACTGATCTCTATATACCGCCCCCCTATGTACTGTATACTGATCTCTATATACCCCCCCCCTATGTACTGTATACTGATCTCTATATACCCCCCCTATGTACTGTATACTGATCTCTATATACCCCCCTATGTACTGTATACTGATCTCTATATACCCCTTATGTACTGTATACTGATCTCTATATACCCCCCATGTACTGTATACTGATCTCTATATACCGCCCCCCATTGTACTGTATACTGATCTCTATATACCGCCCCCTATGTACTGTATACTGATCTCTATATACCGCCCCCTATGTACTGTATACTGATCTCTATATACCGCCCCCTCTGTACTGTATACTGATCTCTATATACCGCCACCCTATGTACTGTATACTGATCTCTATATACCCCCCATGTACTGTATACTGATTTCTATATATCGCCCCCCCTATGTACTGTATACTGATCTCTATATACCCCCCCTATGTACTGTATACTGATCTCTATATACCGCCCCCTATGTACTGTATACTGATCTCTATATACCGCCCCCTATGTACTGTATACTGATCTCTATATACCGACCCCTATGTACTGTATACTGATCTCTATGTACCCCCCTATGTACTATATACTGATCTCTATATAACCCCCTATGTACTGTATACTGATCTCTATATACCCCCCTATGTACTGTATACTGATCTCTATATACCGCCCCCCTATGTACTTTATTCTGATCTCTATATACCCCCCTATGTACTGTATACTGATATCTATATACCGCCCCCCCTATGTACTGTATACTGATCTCTATATACCGCCCCCCTATGTACTGTATACTGATCTCTATATACCCCCCTATGTACTGTATACTGATCTCTATATACCGCCCCCCCGTGTACTGTATACTGATCTCTATATACCACCCCCTATGTACTGTATACTGATCTCTATATACCGCCCCCCATGTACTGTATACTGATCTCTATATACCGCCCCCCATGTACTGTATACTGATCTCTATATACCACCCCCTATGTACTGTATACTGATCTCTATATACCCCCCTATGTACTGTATACTGATCTCTATATACCACCCCCCTATGTACTGTATACTGATCTCTATATACCCCCCTATGTACTGTATACTGATCTCTATATACCGCCCCCCATTGTACTGTATACTGATCTCTATATACCGCCCCCTATGTACTGTATACTGATCTCTATATACCGCCCCCTATGTACTGTATACTGATCTCTATATACCCCCCTATGTACTGTATACTGATCTCTATATACCGCCCCCTCTGTACTGTATACTGATCTCTATATACCGCCACCCTATGTACTGTATACTGATCTCTATATACCCCCCATGTACTGTATACTGATTTCTATATACCCCCCCTATGTACTGTATACTGATCTCTATATACCGCCCCCTCTGTACTGTATACTGATCTCTATATACCGCCACCCTATGTACTGTATACTGATCTCTATATACCCCCCATGTACTGTATACTGATTTCTATATACCCCCCCTATGTACTGTATACTGATCTCTATATACTGCCCCCTATGTACTGTATACTGATCTCTATATACCCCCCCTATGTACTGTATACTGATCTCTATATACCGCCCCCTATGTACTGTATACTGATCTCTATATACCGCCCCCTATGTACTGTATACTGATCTCTATATACCGACCCCTATGTACTGTATACTGATCTCTATATACCACCCCTATGTACTGTATACTGATCTCTATATACCGCCCCCTATGTACTGTATACTGATCTCTATATACCGACCCCTATGTACTGTATACTGATCTCTATATACCACCCCTATGTACTGTATACTGATCTCTATATACCACCCCTATGTACTGTGTACTGATCTCTATATACCGCCCCCATGTACTGTATACTGATCTCTATGTACCCCCCTATGTACTATATACTGATCTCTATATACCCCCCTATGTACTGTATACTGATCTCTATATACCCCCCTATGTACTATATACTGATCTCTATATACCGCCCCCTATGTACTGTATACTGATCTCTATATACCGCCCCCCTATGTACTTTATTCTGATCTCTATATACCCCCCTATGTACTGTATACTGATATCTATATACCGCCCCCCCTATGTACTGTATACTGATCTCTATATACCGCCCTCCTATGTACTGTATACTGATCTCTATATACCCCCCTATGTACTGTATACTGATCTCTATATACCGCCCCCCCGTGTACTGTATACTGATCTCTATATACCACCCCCTATGTACTGTATACTGATCTCTATATACCGCCCCCCATGTACTGTATACTGATCTCTATATACCGCCCCCCATGTACTGTATACTGATCTCTATATACCACCCCCTATGTACTGTATACTGATCTCTATATACCCCCCTATGTACTGTATACTGATCTCTATATACCACCCCCTATGTACTGTATACTGATCTCTATATACCGCCCAAATATTTACTGTATACTGATCTCTATATACCGCCCAAATATTTACTGTATACTGATCTCTATACACCGCCCCCTATGTAATGTATACTGATCTCTATATAACCCCCTATGTACTGTATACTGATCTCTATATACCGCCCCCTATGTACTGTATACTGATCTCTATATACCGTCCCCTATGTACTGTATACTGATCTCTATATACCCCCCTATGTACTGTATACTGATCTCTACATATCGCCCCCTATGTACTGTATACTGATCTCTATATACCGCCCTTTATGTACTGTATACTGATCTCTATATATCGCCCTTTATGTACTGTATACTGATCTCTATATACCCCCCTATGTACTGTATACTGATTTCTATATACTGCCTCCTATGTACTGTCTACTGATCTCTATATACCACCCCTATGTACTGTATACTGATCTCTATATACCGCCCCCTATGTACTGTATACTGATCTCTATATACCGCCCCCTATGTACTGTGTACTGATCTCTATATACCGCCCCCCATGTACTGTATACTGATCTCTATATACCGCCCCCTATGTACTGTATACTGATCTCTATATACCGCTCCCTATGTACTGTATACTGATCTCTATATACCGCCCCCTATGTACTGTATACTGAATTCTATATACCGCCCCCTATGTGCTGTATACTGATCTCTATATACCCCCTATGTACTGTATACTGATCTCTATATACCCCCCTATGTACTGTATACTGATCTCTATATACCCCCCTATGTACTGTATACTGATCTCTATATACCCCCCTATGTACTGTATACTGATCTCTATATACCGCCCCCTATGAACTGTATACTGATCTCTATATACCGCCCCCTATGTGCTGTATACTGATCTCTATATACCCCCCTATGTACTGTATACTGATCTCTATATACCTCCCCCCATGTACTGTATACTGATCTCTACATACCGCCCCCCATGTACTGTATACTGATCTCTATATACCGCCCCCTATGTACTGTATACTGATCTCTATATACCGCCCCCCTATGTACTGTATACTGATCTCTATATACCGCCCCTATGTACTGTATACTGATCTCTATATACCGCCCCTATGTACTGTATACTGATCTCTATATACCGCCCCCTATGTACTGTATACTGATCTCTATATACCGCCCCCTATGTACTGTATACTGATCTCTATATACCGCCCCCCCTATGTACTGTATACTGATCTCTATATACCCCCCATGTACTGTATACTGATTTCTATATACCACCCCCTATGTACTGTATACTGATCTCTATATACCACCCCCTATGTACTGTATACTGATCTCTATATACCGCCCCCTATGTACTGTATACTGATCTCTATATACCGCCCTCTATGTACTGTATACTGATCTCTATATACTGCTACCCTATGTACTGTATACTGATCTCTATATACCCCCCTATGTACTGTATACTGATTTCTATATACCCCCCATGTACTGTATACTGATTTCTATATATCGCCCCCCCTATGTACTGTATACTGATCTCTATATACCCCCCATGTACTGTATACTGATTTCTATATATCGCCCCCCCTATGTACTGTATACTGATCTCTATATACCACCCCCTATGTACTGTATACTGATCTCTATATACCACCCCCTATGTACTGTATACTGATCTCTATATACCGCCCTCTATGTACTGTATACTGATCTCTATATACTGCTACCCTATGTACTGTATACTGATCTCTATATACCCCCCTATGTACTGTATACTGATCTCTATATACCCCCCATGTACTGTATACTGATTTCTATATATCGCCCCCCCTATGTACTGTATACTGATCTCTATATACCCCCCATGTACTGTATACTGATCTCTATATACCGCCCCCTATGTACTGTATACTGATCTCTATATACCGACCCCTATGTACTGTATACTGATCTCTATATACCGCCCCCCATGTACTGTATACTGATCTCTATATACCGCCCGCTATGTACTGTATACTGATCTCTATATACCACCCCCTATGTACTGTATACTGATCTCTATATACCACCCCTATGTACTGTATACTGATCTCTATATACCACCCCTATGTACTGTATACTGATCTCTATATACCGCCCCCTATGTACTGTATACTGATCTCTATATACCCCCCTATGTACTGTATACTGATCTCTATATACCCCCCTATGTACTGTATACTGATCTCTATATACCACCCCCTATGTACTGTATACTGATCTCTATATACTGCCCCCTATGTACTGTATACTGATCTCTATATACTGCTCTCCTATGTACTGTATACTGATCTCTATATACTGCTCTCCTATGTACTGTATACTGATCTCTATATACCGCCCCCTCTGTACTGTATACTGATCTCTATATACCGCCCCCTATGTACTGTATACTGATCTCTATATACCGCCACCCTATGTACTGTATACTGATCTCTATATACCCCCCATGTACTGTATACTGATTTCTATATATCGCCCCCCCTATGTACTGTATACTGATCTCTATATACCCCCCCTATGTACTGTATACTGATCTCTATATACCGCCCCCTATGTACTGTATACTGATCTCTATATACCGCCCCCTATGTACTGTATACTGATCTCTATATACCGACCCCTATGTACTGTATACTGATCTCTATATACCCCCCTATGTACTGTATACTGATCTCTATATACCACCCCTATGTACTGTATACTGATCTCTATATACCACCCCTATGTACTGTGTACTGATCTCTATATACCGCCCCCATGTACTGTATACTGATCTCTATGTACCCCCTTATGTACTATATACTGATCTCTATATACCCCCCTATGTACTGTATACTGATCTCTATATACCCCCCTATGTACTGTATACTGATCTCTATATACCGCCCCCCTATGTACTTTATTCTGATCTCTATATACCCCCCTATGTACTGTATACTGATATCTATATACCGCCCCCCCTATGTACTGTATACTGATCTCTATATACCGCCCCCCTATGTACTGTATACTGATCTCTATATACCCCCCTATGTACTGTATACTGATCTCTATATACCGCCCCCCCCGTGTACTGTATACTGATCTCTATATACCACCCCCTATGTACTGTATACTGATCTCTATATACCGCCCCCCATGTACTGTATACTGATCTCTATATACCGCCCCCCATGTACTGTATACTGATCTCTATATACCACCCCCTATGTACTGTATACTGATCTCTATATACCCCCCTATGTACTGTATACTGATCTCTATATACCGCCCCCCATTGTACTGTATACTGATCTCTATATACCGCCCCCTATGTACTGTATACTGATCTCTATATACCGCCCCCTATGTACTGTATACTGATCTCTATATACCGCCCCCTCTGTACTGTATACTGATCTCTATATACCGCCCCCCTATGTACTGTATACTGATCTCTATATACCCCCCTTGTACTGTATACTGATTTCTATATACCCCCCCTATGTACTGTATACTGATCTCTATATACCGCCCCCTATGTACTGTATACTGATCTCTATATACCGCCACCCTATGTACTGTATACTGATCTCTATATACCCCCCTTGTACTGTATACTGATTTCTATATACCCCCCCTATGTACTGTATACTGATCTCTATATACCGACCCCTATGTACTGTATACTGATCTCTATATACCACCCCTATGTACTGTATACTGATCTCTATATACCGCCCCCTATGTACTGTATACTGATCTCTATATACCGACCCCTATGTACTGTATACTGATCTCTATATACCACCCCTATGTACTGTATACTGATCTCTATATAGCACCCCTATGTACTGTGTACTGATCTCTATATACCGCCCCCATGTACTGTATACTGATCTCTATGTACCCCCCTATGTACTATATACTGATCTCTATATACCCCCCTATGTACTGTATACTGATCTCTATATACCCCCCTATGTACTATATACTGATCTCTATATACCGCCCCCTATGTACTGTATACTGATCTCTATATACCGCCCCCCTATGTACTTTATTCTGATCTCTATATACCCCCCTATGTACTGTATACTGATATCTATATACCGCCCCCCCTATGTACTGTATACTGATCTCTATATACCGCCCCCCTATGTACTGTATACTGATCTCTATATACCCCCCTATGTACTGTATACTGATCTCTATATACCGCCCCCCCGTGTACTGTATACTGATCTCTATATACCACCCCCTATGTACTGTATACTGATCTCTATATACCGCCCCCCATGTACTGTATACTGATCTCTATATACCGCCCCCCATGTACTGTATACTGATCTCTATATACCACCCCCTATGTACTGTATACTGATCTCTATATACCCCCCTATGTACTGTATACTGATCTCTATATACCGCCCCCTATGTACTGTATACTGATCTCTATATACCACCCCCTATGTACTGTATACTGATCTCTATATACCCCCCCTATGTACTGTATACTGATCTCTATATACCGCCCCCTATGTACTGTATACTGATCTCTATATACCACCCCCTATGTACTGTATACTGATCTCTATATACCGCCCAAATATTTACTGTATACTGATCTCTATACACCGCCCCCTATGTAATGTATACTGATCTCTATATAACCCCCTATGTACTGTATACTGATCTCTATATACCGCCCCCTATGTACTGTATACTGATCTCTATATACCGCCCCCTATGTACTGTATACTGATCTCTATATACCCCCCTATGTACTGTATACTGATCTCTATATAACCCCCTATGTACTGTATACTGATCTCTATATACCGCCCCCTATGTACTGTATACTGATCTCTACATATCGCCCCCTATGTACTGTATACTGATCTCTATATATCGCCCCCCCATGTACTGTATACTGATCTCTATATACCCCCCTATGTACTGTATACTGATTTCTATATACTGCCTCCTATGTACTGTCTACTGATCTCTATATACCACCCCTATGTACTGTGTACTGATCTCTATATACCGCCCCCCATGTACTGTATACTGATCTCTATATACCGCTCCCTATGTACTGTATACTGATCTCTATATACCGCCCCCTATGTACTGTATACTGAATTCTATATACCGCCCCCTATGTGCTGTATACTGATCTCTATATACCCCCTATGTACTGTATACTGATCTCTATATACCCCCCTATGTACTGTATACTGATCTCTATATACCCCCCTATGTACTGTATACTGATCTCTATATACCCCCCTATGTACTGTATACTGATCTCTATATACCGCCCCCTATGAACTGTATACTGATCTCTATATACCGCCCCCTATGTGCTGTATACTGATCTCTATATACCCCCCTATGTACTGTATACTGATCTCTATATACCTCCCCCCATGTACTGTATACTGATCTCTACATACCGCCCCCCATGTACTGTATACTGATCTCTATATACCCCCCCTATGTACTGTATACTGATCTCTATATACCGCCCCCCTATGTACTGTATACTGATCTCTATATACCCCCCCCTATGTACTGTATACTGATCTCTATATACCGCCCCCCATGTACTGTATACTGATCTCTATATACCGCCCCCCTATGTACTGTATACTGATCTCTATATACCCCCCCTATGTACTGTATACTGATCTCTATATATCCCCCCCTATGTACTGTATACTGATCTCTATATACCGCCCCCTATGTACTGTATACTGATCTCTATATACCCCCCTATGTACTGTATACTGATCTCTATATACCCCCCCTATGTACTGTATACTGATCTCTATATACCGCCCCCCCATGTACTGTATACTGATCTCTATATACCGCCCCCTATGTACTGTACACTGATCTCTATATACCCCCCCCATGTACTGTATACCGATCTCTATATACCGCCCCCTATGTACTGTATACTGATCTCTATATACCCCCCTATGTACTGTATACTGATCTCTATATACCCCCCTATGTACTGTATACTGATCTCTATATACCCCCCTATGTACTGTATACTGATCTCTATATACCGCTCCCTCTGTACTGTATACTGATCTCTATATACCACCCTCCTATGTACTGTATACTGATCTCTATATACCCCCCTATGTACTGTATACTGATCTCTATATACCGCCCCCCATGTACTGTATACTGATCTCTATATACCCCCCTATGTACTGTATACTGATCTCTATATACCCCTCTATGTACTGTATACTGATCTCTACATACCGCCCCCCATGTACTGTATACTGATCTCTATATACCCCCCCTATGTACTGTATACTGATCTCTATATACCCCCCCTATGTACTGTATACTGATCTCTATATACCCCCCCTATGTACTGTATACTGATCTCTATATACCCCCCCTATGTACTGTATACTGATCTCTATATACCCCCCTATGTACTGTATACTGATCTCTATATACCCCCCCTATGTACTGTATACTGATCTCTATATACCGCCCCCCTATGTACTGTATACTGATCTCTATATACCCCCCCCTATGTACTGTATACTGATCTCTATATACCGCCCCCCATGTACTGTATACTGATCTCTATATACCGCCCCCCTATGTACTGTATACTGATCTCTATATACCCCCCCTATGTACTGTATACTGATCTCTATATATCCCCCCCTATGTACTGTATACTGATCTCTATATACCGCCCCCTATGTACTGTATACTGATCTCTATATACCACCCCCTATGTACTGTATACTGATCTCTATATACCCCCCCTATGTACTGTATACTGATCTCTATATACCCCCCTATGTACTGTATACTGATCTCTATATACCCCCCCCTATGTACTGTATACTGATCTCTATATACCGCCCCCCCATGTACTGTATACTGATCTCTATATACCGCCCCCTATGTACTGTACACTGATCTCTATATACCCCCCCCCATGTACTGTATACCGATCTCTATATACCGCCCCCTATGTACTGTATACTGATCTCTATATACCCCCCTATGTACTGTATACTGATCTCTATATACCCCCCTATGTACTGTATACTGATCTCTATATACCCCCCTATGTACTGTATACTGATCTCTATATACCCCCCTATGTACTGTATACCGATCTCTATATACCCCCCCATGTACTGTATACTGATCTCTATATACCCCCCTATGTACTGTATACTGATCTCTATATACCCCCCTATGTACTGTATACTGATCTCTATATACCCCCCCATGTACTGTATACTGATCTCTATATACCGCCCCCTATGTACTGTATACTGATCTCTATATACCGCTCCCTCTGTACTGTATACTGATCTCTATATACCACCCTCCTATGTACTGTATACTGATCTCTATATACCCCCCTATGTACTGTATACTGATCTCTATATACCGCCCCCTATGTACTGTATACTGATCTCTATATACCCCCCCTATGTACTGTATACTGATCTCTATATACCCCCCCCCTATGTACTGTATACTGATCTCTATATACCGCCCCCCCATGTACTGTATACTGATCTCTATATACCGCCCCCTATGTACTGTACACTGATCTCTATATACCCCCCCCCATGTACTGTATACCGATCTCTATATACCGCCCCCTATGTACTGTATACTGATCTCTATATATCCCCCCTATGTACTGTACACTGATCTCTATATACCCCCCCATGTACTGTATACTGATCTCTATATACCGCCCCCCCATGTACTGTATACTGATCTCTATATACCCCCCCATGTACTGTATACCGATCTCTATATATCGCCCCCTATGTACTGTATACTGATCTCTATATATCCCCCCCATGTACTGTATACTGATCTCTATATACCGCCCCCCTATGTACTGTATACTGATCTCTATATACCACCCCCTATGTACTGTATACTGATCTCTATATACCCCCCCGTGTACTGTACACTGATCTCTATATATCCCCCTATGTACTGTATACTGATCTCTATATACCGCCCCCTATGTACTGTATACTGATTTCTATATACCGCCCCCTATGTACTGTATACTGATCTCTATATACCGCCCCCTATGTACTGTATACTGATCTCTATATACCGCCCCCTATGTACTGTATACTGATCTCTATATACCCCCCTATGTACTGTATACTGATCTCTATATATCCCCCCTATGTACTGTATACTGATCTCTATATACCACCCCCTATGTACTGTATACTGATCTCTATATACTACCCCTATGTACTGTATACTGATCTCTATATACTACCCCTATGTACTGTATACTGATCTCTATATACCCCCCCTATGTACTGTATACTGATCTCTATATACTGCTACCCCTATGTACTGTATACTGATCTCTATATACCGCCCCCTATGTACTGTATACTGATCTCTATATACCGCCCCCTATGTACTGTATACTGATCTCTATATACCGCCCCCCCATGTACTGTATACTGATCTCTATATACCGCCCCCTATGTACTGTATACTGATCTCTATATACCGCCCCCCATGTACTGTATACTGATCTCTATATACTGCTCTCCTATGTACTGTATACTGATCTCTATATACCGCCCCCTATGTACTGTATACTGATCTCTATATACCGCCCGCTATGTACTGTATACTGATCTCTATATACCGCCCCCCATGTACTGTATACTGATCTCTATATACCGCCCCCTATGTACTGTATACTGATCTCTATATACCGCCCCCCTATGTACTGTATACTGATCTCTATATACCGCCCCCCATGTACTGTATACTGATCTCTATATACCACCCCCTATATACTGTATACTGATCTCTATATACATCCTCCTATGTGCTGTATACTGATCTCTATATACCCCCCATGTACTGTATACTGATCTCTATATACCGCCCCCCATGTACTGTATACTGATCTCTATATACCGCCCCCCCCGTGTACTGTATACTGATCTCTATATACCGCCCCCCTATGTACTGTATACTGATCTCTATATACCCCCCTATGTACTGTATACTGATCTCTATATAACGCCCCTATGTACTGTATACTGATCTCTATATACCGCCCCCTATGTACTGTATACTGATCTCTATATACCGCCCCCTATGTACTGTATACTGATCTCTATATACCACCCCCCTATGTACTGTATACTGATCTCTATATACCGCCCCCCTATGTACTGTATACTGATCTCTATATACCCCCCTATGTACTGTATACTGATCTCTATATAACGCCCCCTATGTACTGTATACTGATCTCTATATACCCCCCTATGTACTGTATACTGATCTCTATATACCGCCCCCCTATGTACTGTATACTGATCTCTATATACTGCCCCCCTATGTACTGTATACTGATCTCTATATACCCCCCTATGTACTGTATTCTGATCTCTCTATACCGCCCCATATGTACTGTATACTGATCTCTATATACCGCCCCCTATGTACTGTATACTAATCTCTATATACCCCTCTATGTACTGTATACTGATCTCTATATACCGCCCCCTATGTACTGTATACTGATCTCTATATACCGCCCCCTATGTACTGTATACTGATCTCTATATACCGCCCCCTATGTACTGTATACTGATCTCTATATACTGCCCCCCATGTACTGTATACTGATCTCTATATACCACCCCCCATGTACTGTATACTGATCTCTATATACCGCCCCCCTATATACTGTATACTGATCTCTATATACCACCCCCTATGTACTGTATACTGATCTCTATATACCGCCCTCTGTGTACTGTATACTGATCTCTATATACCCCCCTATGTACTGTATACTGATCTCTATATACCCCCCTATGTACTGTATACTGATCTCTATATACCACCCCCTATGTACTGTATACTGATCTCTATATACCGCCCCCTATGTACTGTATACTGATCTCTATATACATCCTCCTATGTACTGTATACTGATCTCTATATACCGCCTCCTATGTACTGTATACTGATCTCTATATACCGCCTCCTATGTACTGTATACTGATCTCTATATACCGCCCCCTATGTACTGTATACTGATCTCTATTTACCGCCCCCTATGTACTGTATACTGATCTCTATATACCCCCCCATGTACTATATACTGATCTCTATATACCGCCCCCTATGTACTGTATACTGATCTCTATATACCACCCCCTATGTACTGTATACTGATCTCTATATACAGCCCTCTGTGTACTGTATACTGTTCTCTATATACCCCCCTTTGTACTGTATACTAATCTCTATATACCCCCCTATGTACTGTATACTGATCTCTATATATCCCCCCTATGTACTGTATACTGATCTCTATATATCCCCCCTATGTACTGTATACTGATCTCTATATATCCCCCCTATGTACTGTATACTGATCTCTATATATCCCCCCTATGTACTGTATACTGATCTCTATATATCCCCCCTATGTACTGTATACTGATCTCTATATACCGCCCCCCATGTACTGTATACTGATCTCTATATACCGCCCTCTGTGTACTGTATACTGATCTCTATATACCCCCTATGTACTGTATACTGATCTCTATATACCGCCCTCTGTGTACTGTATACTGATCTCTATATACCCCCCTATATACTGTATACTGATCTCTATATACCCCCCCTATGTACTGTATACTGATCTCTATATACCACCCCCTATGTACTGTATACTGATCTCTATATACCGCCCTCTGTGTACTGTATACTGATCTCTATATACCCCCCTATGTACTGTATACTGATCTCTATATACCGCCCCCCTATGTACTGTATACTGATCTCTATATACCCCCCTATGTACTGTATACTGATCTCTATATACCCCCCCTATGTACTGTATACTGATCTCTATATACCGCCCCCTATGTACTGTATACTGATCTCTATATACCGCCCCCTATGTACTGTATACTGATCTCTATATACCCCCCCATGTACTGTATACTGATCTCTATATACCGCCCCCTATGTACTGTATACTGATCTCTATATACCACCCCCTATGTACTGTATACTGATCTCTATATACCGCCCTCTGTGTACTGATCTCTATATACCCCCCTATGTACTGTATACTGATCTCTATATACCCCCCTATGTACTGTATACTGATCTCTATATATCCCCCCTATGTACTGTATACTGATCTCTATATATCCCCCTATGTACTGTATACTGATCTCTATATATCCCCCCTATGTACTGTACACTGATCTCTATATATCCCCCTATGTACTGTACACTGATCTCTATATATCCCCCCTATGTACTGTACACTGATCTCTATATATCCCCCTATGTACTGTATACTGATCTCTATATACCGCCCCCTATGTACTGTATACTGATCTCTATTTACCGCCCCCTATGTACTGTATACTGATCTCTATATACCCCCCCATGTACTGTATACTGATCTCTATATACCGCCCCCTATGTACTGTATACTGATCTCTATATACCACCCCCTATGTACTGTATACTGATCTCTATATACCGCCCTCTGTGTACGGATCTCTATATACCCCCCTATGTACTGTATACTGATCTCTATATACCCCCCTATGTACTGTATACTGATCTCTATATATCCCCCCTATGTACTGTATACTGATCTCTATATATCCCCCCTATGTACTGTACACTGATCTCTATATATCCCCTATGTACTGTATACTGATCTCTATATACCGCCCCCCATGTACTGTATACTGATCTCTATATACCGCCCCCCATGTACTGTATACTGATCTCTATATACCGCCCCCTATGTACTGTATACTGATCTCTATATACCCCCCCATGTACTGTATACCGATCTCTATATACCCCCCCGCCATGTACTGTATACTGATCTCTATATACCGCCCCCCCATGTACTGTATACTGATCTCTATATACCGCCCCCTATGTACTGTATACTGATCTCTATATACCCCCCTATGTACTGTATACTGATCTCTATATATCCCCCCTATGTACTGTATACTGATCTCTATATATCCCCCCTATGTACTGTATACTGATCTCTATATACCGCCCCCTATGTACTGTATACTGATCTCTATATACCGCCCCCTCTGTACTGTATACTGATCTCTATATACCGCCCCCTATGTACTATATACTGATCTCTATATACTGCCCCCCTATGTACTGTATACTGATCTCTATATACCGCCCCCTATGTACTGTATACTGATCTCTATATACCCCCCTATGTACTGTATACTGATCTCTATATACCACCCCCTATGTACTGTATACTGATCTCTATTTACCGCCCCCCTATGTACTGTATACTGATCTCTATTTACCGCCCCCTATGTACTGTATACTGATCTCTATATACCACCCTCTATGTACTGTATACTGATCTCTATATACCGCCCCCTATGTACTGTATTCTGATCTCTATATACCCCCCATGTACTGTAAACTGATCTCTATATACCGCCCCCCTATGTACTGTATACTGATCTCTATATACCGCCCCCCTATGTACTGTATACTGATCTCTATATACCCCCCTATGTACTGTATACTGATCTCTATATAACGCCCCCTATGTACTGTATACTGATCTCTATATACCCCCCCCCTATGTACTGTATACTGATCTCTATATACCCCCCTATGTACTGTATACTGATCTCTATATACCCCCCTATGTACTGTATACTGATCTCTATATACCCCCCTATGTACTGTATACTGATCTCTATACACCGCCCCCTATGTACTGTATACTGATCTCTACATATCGCCCCCTATGTACTGTATACTGATCTCTATATACCGCCCCCCCTATGTACTGTATACTGATCTCTATATACCGCCACCCTATGTACTGTATACTGATCTCTATATACCGCCCCCCATGTACTGTATACTGATCTCTATATACCGCCCTTTATGTACTGTATACTGATCTCTATATATCGCCCCCCCCCATGTACTGTATACTGATCTCTATATACCGCCCCCCATGTACTGTATACTGATCTCTATATACCGCTCCCTATGTACTGTTTACTGATCTCTATATACCGCCTCCTATGTACTGTATACTGATCTCTATATACCGCCCCCTATGTACTGTATACTGATCTCTATATACCGCCCCCTATGTACTGTATACTGATCTCTATATACCGCCCCCTATGTACTGTATACTGATCTCTATATACCCCCCCCTATGTACTGTATACTGATCTCTATATACTGCCCCCATGTACTGTGTACTGATCTCTATATACCACCCCTATGTACTGTATACTGATCTCTATATACCGCCCCCATGTACTGTATACTGATCTCTATATACCGCTCCCTATGTACTGTTTACTGATCTCTATATACCACCCCCTATGTACTGTATACTGATCTCTATATACCGCCCCCCATATACTGTATACTGATCTCTATATACCACCCTATGTACTGTATACTGATCTCTATATACCGCCCCCCATGTACTGTATACTGATCTCTATATACCGCTCTATGTACTGTATACTGATCTCTATATACCGCCCTATGTACTGTATACTGATCTCTATATACCCCCCTATGTACTGTATACTGATCTCTATATACCCCCCCCCATGTACTGTATACTGATCTCTATATACCGCCCTATGTACTGTATACTGATCTCTATATACCGCCGCCTATGTACTGTATACTGATCTCTATATACCGCCGCCTATGTACTGTATACTGATCTCTATATACCGCCCCCCATGTACTGTATACTTATCTCTATATAACGCCCCCTATGTACTGTATACTGATCTCTATATACCGCCCCCCCCTATGTACTGTATACTGATCTCTATATACCGCTCCCTATGTACTGTATACTGATCTCTATATACCGCCCCCCTATGTACTGTATACTGATCTCTATATACCGCCCCCCATGTACTGTATACTGATCTCTATATACCGCCCCCCAATGTACTGTATACTGATCTCTATATACCTCCCCCCATTGTACTGTATACTGATCTCTATATTCCGCCTCCTATTTAATGTATACTGATCTCTATATACCCCCCCCATGTACTGTATACTGATTTCTATATATCGCCCCCCATGTACTGTATACTGATCTCTATATACCGCCCCCTATGTACTGTATACTGATCTCTATATACCGCCCCCTATGTACTGTATACTGATCTCTATATAACCCCCTATGTACTGTATACTGATCTCTATATACCCCCCCATGTACTGTATACTGATTTCTATATATCGCCCCCCATGTACTGTATACTGATCTCTATATACCGCCCCCTATGTACTGTATACTGATCTCTATATACCGCCCCCTATGTACTGTATACTGATCTCTATATACCGCCCCCCGTGTACTGTATACTGATCTCTATATACCGCCCCCTATGTACTGTATACTGATCTCTATATACCGCCCCCCGTGTACTGTATACTGATCTCTATATACCGCCCCCTATGTACTGTATACTGATCTCTATATACCGCCCCCCGTGTACTGTATACTGATCTCTATATACCGCCCCCTATGTACTGTATACTGATCTCTATATACCCCCCTATGTACTGTATACTGATCTCTATATATCGCCCCCCATGTACTGTATACTGATCTCTATATACCCCCTTATGTACTGTATACTGATCTCTATATATCGCCCCCTATGTACTGTATACTGATCTCTATATACCCCCCTATGTACTGTAGACTGATCTCTATATATCGCCCCCCATGTACTGTATACTGATCTCTATATACCCCCCTTATGTACTGTATACTGATCTCTATATATCGCCCCCTATGTACTGTATACTGATCTCTATATACCCCCCTATGTACTGTATACTGATCTCTATATATCGCCCCCCATGTACTGTATACTGATCTCTATATACCCCCCTTATGTACTGTATACTGATCTCTATATACCGCCCCCTATGTACTGTATACTGATCTCTATATACCACCCCCTATGTACTGTATACTGATCTCTATATACCACCCCCCTATGTACTGTTTACTGATCTCTATATACCAGCCCCATTGTACTGTATACTGATCTCTATATACCGCCTCCTATTTAATGTATACTGATCTCTATATACCCCCCATGTACTGTATACTGATTTGTATATACCGCCCCCCTATGTACTGTATACTGATATCTATATACCCCCCCCATGTACTGTATACTGATCTCTATATACCGCCCCCTATGTACTGTATACTGATCTCTATATACCGCCCCTATGTACTGTATACTGATCTCTATATACCGTCCCCTATGTACTGTATACTGATCTCTATATACCGCCCCCCTATGTACTCTATACTGATCTCTATATACCTCCCCCCATGTACTGTATACTGATCTCTATATACCGCCCCCTATGTACTGTATACTGATCTCTATATACCGCCCTTTATGTACTGTATACTGATTTCTATATACTGCCTCCTATGTACTGTCTACTGATCTCTATATACCACCCCTATGTACTGTATACTGATCTCTATATACCGCTCCCTATGTACTGTATACTGATCTCTATATACCGCCCCCTATGTACTGTATACTGATCTCTATATACCGCCCCCTATGTAATGTATACTGATCTCTATATACCGCCCCCCTATGTACTGTATACTGATCTCTATATACCACCCCCTATGTACTGTATACTGATCTCTATATACCGCCCCCTATGTACTGTATACTGATCTCTATATACCCCCCTATGTACTGTATACTGATCTCTATATACCTCCCCCCATGTACTGTATACTGATCTCTATATACCGCCCCCCATGTACTGTATACTGATCTCTATATACCGCCCCTATGTACTGTATACTGATCTCTATATACCGCCCCCTATGTACTGTATACTGATCTCTATATACCGCCCCCTATGTACTGTATACTGATCTCTATATACCGCCCCTATGTACTGTATACTGATCTCTATATACCCCTTATGTACTGTATACTGATCTCTATATACCGCCCCTATGTACTGTATACTGATCTCTATATACCCCCCATGTACTGTATACTGATTTCTATATACCACCCCCTATGTACTGTATACTGATCTCTATATACCGCCCCCCCTATGTACTGTATACTGATCTCTATATACCCCCCCCTATGTACTGTCTACTGATCTCTATATACCCCCCCTATGTACTGTATACTGATCTCTATATACCCCCCTATGTACT
This sequence comes from Staurois parvus, assembly GCF_062004578.1. Taxonomy (NCBI): domain Eukaryota; kingdom Metazoa; phylum Chordata; class Amphibia; order Anura; family Ranidae; genus Staurois; species Staurois parvus. Next base: position 117,571 of record NW_028319337.1, read on the forward strand.
GTATACTGATCTCTATATACCCCTTATGTACTGTATACTGATCTCTATATACCCCCCATGTACTGTATACTGATCTCTATATACCGCCCCCCATTGTACTGTATACTGATCTCTATATACCGCCCCCTATGTACTGTATACTGATCTCTATATACCGCCCCCTATGTACTGTATACTGATCTCTATATACCCCCCCTATGTACTGTATACTGATCTCTATATACCCCCCTATGTACTGTATACTGATCTCTATATACCCCTTATGTACTGTATACTGATCTCTATATACCCCCCATGTACTGTATACTGATCTCTATATACCGCCCCCCATTGTACTGTATACTGATCTCTATATACCGCCCCCTATGTACTGTATACTGATCTCTATATACCGCCCCCTCTGTACTGTATACTGATCTCTATATACCGCCACCCTATGTACTGTATACTGTTCTCTATATACCCCCCATGTACTGTATACTGATTTCTATATATCGCCCCCCCTATGTACTGTATACTGATCTCTATATACCCCCCTATGTACTGTATACTGATCTCTATATACCCCCCCCCATGTACTGTATACTGATCTCTATATACCGCCCCCTCTGTACTGTATACTGATCTCTATATACCGCCACCCTATGTACTGTATACTGTTCTCTATATACCCCCCATGTACTGTATACTGATTTCTATATATCGCCCCCCCTATGTACTGTATACTGATCTCTATATACCCCCCTATGTACTGTATACTGATCTCTATATACCGCCCCCTATGTACTGTATACTGATCTCTATATACCGCCCCCTATGTACTGTATACTGATCTCTATATACCGACCCCTATGTACTGTATACTGATCTCTATATACCCCCCTATGTACTGTATACTGATCTCTATATACCACCCCTATGTACTGTATACTGATCTCTATATACCACCCCTATGTACTGTGTACTGATCTCTATATACCGCCCCCATGTACTGTATACTGATCTCTATGTACCCCCCTATGTACTATATACTGATCTCTATATACCCCCCTATGTACTGTATACTGATCTCTATATACCGCCCCCCTATGTACTTTATTCTGATCTCTATATACCCCCCTATGTACTGTATACTGATATCTATATACCGCCCCCCCTATGTACTGTATACTGATCTCTATATACCGCCCCCCTATGTACTGTATACTGATCTCTATATACCCCCCTATGTACTGTATACTGATCTCTATATACCGCCCCCCCGTGTACTGTATACTGATCTCTATATACCACCCCCTATGTACTGTATACTGATCTCTATATACCGCCCCCCATGTACTGTATACTGATCTCTATATACCGCCCCCCATGTACTGTATACTGATCTCTATATACCACCCCCTATGTACTGTATACTGATCTCTATATACCCCCCTATGTACTGTATACTGATCTCTATATACCGCCCCCCATTGTACTGTATACTGATCTCTATATACCGCCCCCTATGTACTGTATACTGATCTCTATATACCGCCCCCTATGTACTGTATACTGATCTCTATATACCGCCCCCTCTGTACTGTATACTGATCTCTATATACCGCCACCCTATGTACTGTATACTGATCTCTATATACCCCCCATGTACTGTATACTGATTTCTATATACCCCCCTATGTACTGTATACTGATCTCTATATACCGCCCCCTATGTACTGTATACTGATCTCTATATACCGCCCCCTATGTACTGTATACTGATCTCTATATACCCCCCCTATGTACTGTATACTGATCTCTATATACCGCCCCCTATGTACTGTATACTGATCTCTATATACCGCCCCCTATGTACTGTATACTGATCTCTATATACCGACCCCTATGTACTGTATACTGATCTCTATATACCACCCCTATGTACTGTATACTGATCTCTATATACCACCCCTATGTACTGTGTACTGATCTCTATATACCGCCCCCATGTACTGTATACTGATCTCTATGTACCCCCCTATGTACTATATACTGATCTCTATATACCCCCCTATGTACTGTATACTGATCTCTATATACCCCCCTATGTACTATATACTGATCTCTATATACCGCCCCCTATGTACTGTATACTGATCTCTATATACCGCCCCCTATGTACTGTATACTGATCTCTATATACCGCCCCCTATGTAATGTATACTGATCTCTATATACCCCCCTATGTACTGTATACTGATCTCTATATACCGCCCTTTATGTACTGTATACTGATCTCTATATATCGCCCCCCCATGTACTGTATACTGATCTCTATATACCCCCCTATGTACTGTATACTGATTTCTATATACTGCCTCCTATGTACTGTCTACTGATCTCTATATACCCCCCTATGTACTGTATACTGATTTCTATATACTGCCTCCTATGTACTGTGTACTGATCTCTATATACCGCCCCCCATGTACTGTATACTGATCTCTATATACCGCTCCCTATGTACTGTATACTGATCTCTATATACCCCCCCCCGTGTACTGTATACTGATCTCTATATACCACCCCCTATGTACTGTATACTGATCTCTATATACCGCTCCCTATGTACTGTATACTGATCTCTATATACCGCCCCCCTATGTACTGTATACTGATCTCTATATACCGCCCCCCATGTACTGTATACTGATCTCTATATACCGCCCCCCAATGTACTGTATACTGATCTCTATATACCGCCCCCCATTGTACTGTATACTGATCTCTATATTCCGCCTCCTATTTAATGTATACTGATCTCTATATACCCCCCCATGTACTGTATACTGATTTCTATATATCGCCCCCTATGTACTGTATACTGATCTCTATATAACCCCCTATGTACTGTATACTGATCTCTATATACCCCCCCATGTACTGTATACTGATTTCTATATATCGCCCCCCATGTACTGTATACTGATCTCTATATACCCCCCTATGTACTGTATACTGATCTCTATATACCGCCCCCTATGTACTGTATACTGATCTCTATATACCGCCCCCTATGTACTGTATACTGATCTCTATATATCCCCCTATGTACTGTATACTGATCTCTATATACCCCCCTATGTACTGTATACTGATCTCTATATATCGCCCCCCATGTACTGTATACTGATCTCTATATATCGCCCCCCATGTACTGTATACTGATCTCTATATACCGCCCTTTATGTACTGTATACTGATCTCTATATATCGCCCCCCCCATGTACTGTATACTGATCTCTATATACCGCCCCCCATGTACTGTTTACTGATCTCTATATACCGCCTCCTATGTACTGTATACTGATCTCTATATACCGCCCCCTATGTACTGTATACTGATCTCTATATACCGCCCCCTATGTACTGTATACTGATCTCTATATACCGCCCCCTATGTACTGTATACTGATCTCTATATACCGCCCCCTATGTACTGTATACTGATCTCTATATACCGCCCCCTATGTACTGTATACTGATCTCTATATACCCCCCCTATGTACTGTATACTGATCTCTATATACCGCCCCCTATGTACTGTATACTGATCTCTATATACCCCCCCCTATGTACTGTATACTGATCTCTATATACCACCCCTATGTACTGTATACTGATCTCTATATACCGCTCCCTATGTACTGTTTACTGATCTCTATATACCACCCCCTATGTACTGTATACTGATCTCTATATACCGCCCCCCATATACTGTATACTGATCTCTATATACCACCCTATGTACTGTATACTGATCTCTATATACCCCCCCCATGTACTGTATACTGATCTCTATATACCACCCCCTATGTACTGTATACTGATCTCTATATACCGCCGCCTATGTACTGTATACTGATCTCTATATACCGCCCCCCATGTACTGTATACTTATCTCTATATAACGCCCCCTATGTACTGTATACTGATCTCTATATACCGCCCCCCCCCTATGTACTGTATACTGATCTCTATATACCCCCCCGTGTACTGTATACTGATCTCTATATACCGCTCCCTATGTACTGTATACTGATCTCTATATACCGCCCCCTATGTACTGTATACTGATCTCTATATATCCCCCTATGTACTGTATACTGATCTCTATATACCCCCTATGTACTGTATACTGATCTCTATATATCGCCCCCCATGTACTGTATACTGATCTCTATATATCGCCCCCCATGTACTGTATACTGATCTCTATATACCGCCCTTTATGTACTGTATACTGATCTCTATATATCGCCCCCCCCATGTACTGTATACTGATCTCTATATACCGCCCCCCATGTACTGTTTACTGATCTCTATATACCGCCTCCTATGTACTGTATACTGATCTCTATATACCGCCCCCTATGTACTGTATACTGATCTCTATATACCGCCCCCTATGTACTGTATACTGATCTCTATATACCGCCCCCTATGTACTGTATACTGATCTCTATATACCGCCCCCTATGTACTGTATACTGATCTCTATATACCGCCCCCTATGTACTGTATACTGATCTCTATATACCCCCCCTATGTACTGTATACTGATCTCTATATACCGCCCCCTATGTACTGTATACTGATCTCTATATACCCCCCCCTATGTACTGTATACTGATCTCTATATACCACCCCTATGTACTGTATACTGATCTCTATATACCGCTCCCTATGTACTGTTTACTGATCTCTATATACCACCCCCTATGTACTGTATACTGATCTCTATATACCGCCCCCCATATACTGTATACTGATCTCTATATACCACCCTATGTACTGTATACTGATCTCTATATACCCCCCCCATGTACTGTATACTGATCTCTATATACCACCCCCTATGTACTGTATACTGATCTCTATATACCGCCGCCTATGTACTGTATACTGATCTCTATATACCGCCCCCCATGTACTGTATACTTATCTCTATATAACGCCCCCTATGTACTGTATACTGATCTCTATATACCGCCCCCCCCCTATGTACTGTATACTGATCTCTATATACCCCCCCGTGTACTGTATACTGATCTCTATATACCGCTCCCTATGTACTGTATACTGATCTCTATATACCGCCCCCCTATGTACTGTATACTGATCTCTATATACCGCCCCCCATGTACTGTATACTGATCTCTATATACCGCCCCCCAATGTACTGTATACTGATCTCTATATACCGCCCCCCATGTACTGTATACTGATCTCTATATACCGTCCCCAATGTACTGTATACTGATCTCTATATACCGTCCCCTATGTACTGTATACTGATCTCTATATACCGCCCCCTATGTACTGTATACTGATCTCTATATACCGCCCCCCTATGTACTCTATACTGATCTCTATATACCTCCCCCCATGTACTGTATACTGATCTCTATATACCGCCCTTTATGTACTCTATACTGATCTCTATATACCACCCCTATGTACTGTATACTGATCTCTATATACCGCTCCCTATGTACTGTATACTGATCTCTATATACCGCCCCCTATGTACTGTATACTGATCTCTATATACCGCCCCCTATGTAATGTATACTGATCTCTATATACCGCCCCCTATGTGCTGTATACTGATCTCTATATACCGCCCCCTATGTACTGTATACTGATCTCTATATACCGCCCCCTATGTACTGTATACTGATCTCTATATACCCCCCTATGTACTGTATACTGATCTCTATATACCTCCCCCCATGTACTGTATACTGATCTCTATATACCGCCCCCCATGTACTGTATACTGATCTCTATATACCGCCCCTATGTACTGTATACTGATCTCTATATACCGCCCCCTATGTACTGTATACTGATCTCTATATACCGCCCCTATGTACTGTATACTGATCTCTATATACCGCCCCTATGTACTGTATACTGATCTCTATATACCCCCCTATGTACTGTATACTGATCTCTATATACCGCCCCTATGTACTGTATACTGATCTCTATATACCGCCCCCTATGTACTGTATACTGATCTCTATATACCGCCCCTATGTACTGTATACTGATCTCTATATACCCCTTATGTACTGTATACTGATCTCTATATACCCCCCATGTACTGTATACTGATTTCTATATACCACCCCCTATGTACTGTATACTGATCTCTATATACCGCCCCCCCTATGTACTGTATACTGATCTCTATATACCCCCCCCCCTATGTACTGTATACTGATCTCTATATACCCCCCCTATGTACTGTATACTGATCTCTATATACCCACCTATGTACTGTATACTGATCTCTATATACCCCTTATGTACTGTATACTGATCTCTATATACCCCCCCCCCTATGTACTGTATACTGATCTCTATATACCCCCCCTATGTACTGTATACTGATCTCTATATACCACCCCTATGTACTGTATACTGATCTCTATATACCGCTCCCTATGTACTGTTTACTGATCTCTATATACCACCCCCTATGTACTGTATACTGATCTCTATATACCGCCCCCCATATACTGTATACTGATCTCTATATACCACCCTATGTACTGTATACTGATCTCTATATACCGCCCCCCATGTACTGTATACTGATCTCTATATACCGCCCTATGTACTGTATACTGATCTCTATATACCCCCCCCCCCATGTACTGTATACTGATCTCTATATACCACCCCCTGTGTACTGTATACTGATCTCTATATACCGCCGCCTATGTACTGTATACTGATCTCTATATACCGCCGCCTATGTACTGTATACTGATCTCTATATACCGCCCCCTATGTACTGTATACTGATCTCTATATACCGCCCCCCCCTATGTACTGTATACTGATCTCTATATACCCCCCCCGTGTACTGTATACTGATCTCTATATACCGCTCCCTATGTACTGTATACTGATCTCTATATACCGCCCCCCTATGTACTGTATACTGATCTCTATATACCGCCCCCCATGTACTGTATACTGATCTCTATATACCGCCCCCCAATGTACTGTATACTGATCTCTATATACCGCCCCCCATGTACTGTATACTGATCTCTATATACCGTCCCCAATGTACTGTATACTGATCTCTATATACCGTCCCCTATGTACTGTATACTGATCTCTATATACCGCCCCCTATGTACTGTATACTGATCTCTATATACCGCCCCCCTATGTACTCTATACTGATCTCTATATACCTCCCCCCATGTACTGTATACTGATCTCTATATACCGCCCTTTATGTACTCTATACTGATCTCTATATACCACCCCTATGTACTGTATACTGATCTCTATATACCGCTCCCTATGTACTGTATACTGATCTCTATATACCGCCCCCTATGTACTGTATACTGATCTCTATATACCGCCCCCTATGTAATGTATACTGATCTCTATATACCGCCCCCTATGTGCTGTATACTGATCTCTATATACCGCCCCCTATGTACTGTATACTGATCTCTATATACCGCCCCCCTATGTACTGTATACTGATCTCTATATACCCCCCCAATGTACTGTATACTGATCTCTATATACCTCCCCCCATGTACTGTATACTGATCTCTATATACCGCCCCCCATGTACTGTATACTGATCTCTATATACCGCCCCTATGTACTGTATACTGATCTCTATATACCGCCCCCTATGTACTGTATACTGATCTCTATATACCGCCCCTATGTACTGTATACTGATCTCTATATACCCCTTTTGTACTGTATACTGATCTCTATATACCCCCCATGTACTGTATACTGATTTCTATATACCACCCCCTATGTACTGTATACTGATCTCTATATACCGCCCCCCCTATGTACTGTATACTGATCTCTATATACCCCCCCCCCTATGTACTGTATACTGATCTCTATATACCCCCCTATGTACTGTATACTGATCTCTATATACCCCTTATGTACTGTATACTGATCTCTATATACCCCCCATGTACTGTATACTGATTTCTATATACCACCCCCTATGTACTGTATACTGATCTCTATATACCGCCCCCTATGTACTGTATACTGATCTCTATATACCGCCCCCTATGTACTGTATACTGATCTCTATATACCCCCCCATGTACTGTATACTGATCTCTATATACCGCCCCCCTTGTACTGTATACTGATCTCTATATACCGCCCCCTATGTACTGTATACTGATCTCTATATACCGCCCCTATGTACTGTATACTGATCTCTATATACCGCCCCTATGTACTGTATACTGATCTCTATATACCGCCCCCTATGTACTGTATACTGATCTCTATATACCGCCCCTATGTACTGTATACTGATCTCTATATACCCCCCATGTACTGTATACTGATTTCTATATACCACCCCCTATGTACTGTATACTGATCTCTATATACCGCCCCCCTATGTACTGTATACTGATCTCTATATACCCCCCCCCCTATGTACTGTATACTGATCTCTATATACCCCCCCTATGTACTGTATACTGATCTCTATATACCCCCCTATGTACTGTATACTGATCTCTATATACCCCTTATGTACTGTATACTGATCTCTATATACCCCCCATGTACTGTATACTGATCTCTATATACCGCCCCCCATTGTACTGTATACTGATCTCTATATACCGCCCCCTATGTACTGTATACTGATCTCTATATACCGCCCCCTATGTACTGTATACTGATCTCTATATACCGCCCCCTCTGTACTGTATACTGATCTCTATATACCGCCACCCTATGTACTGTATACTGATCTCTATATACCCCCCATGTACTGTATACTGATTTCTATATATCGCCCCCCCTATGTACTGTATACTGATCTCTATATACCCCCCCTATGTACTGTATACTGATCTCTATATACCGCCCCCTATGTACTGTATACTGATCTCTATATACCGCCCCCTATGTACTGTATACTGATCTCTATATACCGACCCCTATGTACTGTATACTGATCTCTATGTACCCCCCTATGTACTATATACTGATCTCTATATAACCCCCTATGTACTGTATACTGATCTCTATATACCCCCCTATGTACTGTATACTGATCTCTATATACCGCCCCCCTATGTACTTTATTCTGATCTCTATATACCCCCCTATGTACTGTATACTGATATCTATATACCGCCCCCCCTATGTACTGTATACTGATCTCTATATACCGCCCCCCTATGTACTGTATACTGATCTCTATATACCCCCCTATGTACTGTATACTGATCTCTATATACCGCCCCCCCGTGTACTGTATACTGATCTCTATATACCACCCCCTATGTACTGTATACTGATCTCTATATACCGCCCCCCATGTACTGTATACTGATCTCTATATACCGCCCCCCATGTACTGTATACTGATCTCTATATACCACCCCCTATGTACTGTATACTGATCTCTATATACCCCCCTATGTACTGTATACTGATCTCTATATACCACCCCCCTATGTACTGTATACTGATCTCTATATACCCCCCTATGTACTGTATACTGATCTCTATATACCGCCCCCCATTGTACTGTATACTGATCTCTATATACCGCCCCCTATGTACTGTATACTGATCTCTATATACCGCCCCCTATGTACTGTATACTGATCTCTATATACCCCCCTATGTACTGTATACTGATCTCTATATACCGCCCCCTCTGTACTGTATACTGATCTCTATATACCGCCACCCTATGTACTGTATACTGATCTCTATATACCCCCCATGTACTGTATACTGATTTCTATATACCCCCCCTATGTACTGTATACTGATCTCTATATACCGCCCCCTCTGTACTGTATACTGATCTCTATATACCGCCACCCTATGTACTGTATACTGATCTCTATATACCCCCCATGTACTGTATACTGATTTCTATATACCCCCCCTATGTACTGTATACTGATCTCTATATACTGCCCCCTATGTACTGTATACTGATCTCTATATACCCCCCCTATGTACTGTATACTGATCTCTATATACCGCCCCCTATGTACTGTATACTGATCTCTATATACCGCCCCCTATGTACTGTATACTGATCTCTATATACCGACCCCTATGTACTGTATACTGATCTCTATATACCACCCCTATGTACTGTATACTGATCTCTATATACCGCCCCCTATGTACTGTATACTGATCTCTATATACCGACCCCTATGTACTGTATACTGATCTCTATATACCACCCCTATGTACTGTATACTGATCTCTATATACCACCCCTATGTACTGTGTACTGATCTCTATATACCGCCCCCATGTACTGTATACTGATCTCTATGTACCCCCCTATGTACTATATACTGATCTCTATATACCACCCCTATGTACTGTGTACTGATCTCTATATACCGCCCCCATGTACTGTATACTGATCTCTATGTACCCCCCTATGTACTATATACTGATCTCTATATACCCCCCTATGTACTGTATACTGATCTCTATATACCCCCCTATGTACTATATACTGATCTCTATATACCGCCCCCTATGTACTGTATACTGATCTCTATATACCGCCCCCCTATGTACTTTATTCTGATCTCTATATACCCCCCTATGTACTGTATACTGATATCTATATACCGCCCCCCCTATGTACTGTATACTGATCTCTATATACCGCCCTCCTATGTACTGTATACTGATCTCTATATACCCCCCTATGTACTGTATACTGATCTCTATATACCGCCCCCCCGTGTACTGTATACTGATCTCTATATACCACCCCCTATGTACTGTATACTGATCTCTATATACCGCCCCCCATGTACTGTATACTGATCTCTATATACCGCCCCCCATGTACTGTATACTGATCTCTATATACCACCCCCTATGTACTGTATACTGATCTCTATATACCCCCCTATGTACTGTATACTGATCTCTATATACCACCCCCTATGTACTGTATACTGATCTCTATATACCGCCCAAATATTTACTGTATACTGATCTCTATATACCGCCCAAATATTTACTGTATACTGATCTCTATACACCGCCCCCTATGTAATGTATACTGATCTCTATATAACCCCCTATGTACTGTATACTGATCTCTATATACCGCCCCCTATGTACTGTATACTGATCTCTATATACCGCCCCCTATGTACTGTATACTGATCTCTATATACCGACCCCTATGTACTGTATACTGATCTCTATATACCACCCCTATGTACTGTATACTGATCTCTATATACCGCCCCCTATGTACTGTATACTGATCTCTATATACCGACCCCTATGTACTGTATACTGATCTCTATATACCACCCCTATGTACTGTATACTGATCTCTATATACCACCCCTATGTACTGTGTACTGATCTCTATATACCGCCCCCATGTACTGTATACTGATCTCTATGTACCCCCCTATGTACTATATACTGATCTCTATATACCCCCCTATGTACTGTATACTGATCTCTATATACCCCCCTATGTACTATATACTGATCTCTATATACCGCCCCCTATGTACTGTATACTGATCTCTATATACCGCCCCCCTATGTACTTTATTCTGATCTCTATATACCCCCCTATGTACTGTATACTGATATCTATATACCGCCCCCCCTATGTACTGTATACTGATCTCTATATACCGCCCTCCTATGTACTGTATACTGATCTCTATATACCCCCCTATGTACTGTATACTGATCTCTATATACCGCCCCCCCGTGTACTGTATACTGATCTCTATATACCACCCCCTATGTACTGTATACTGATCTCTATATACCGCCCCCCATGTACTGTATACTGATCTCTATATACCGCCCCCCATGTACTGTATACTGATCTCTATATACCACCCCCTATGTACTGTATACTGATCTCTATATACCCCCCTATGTACTGTATACTGATCTCTATATACCACCCCCTATGTACTGTATACTGATCTCTATATACCGCCCAAATATTTACTGTATACTGATCTCTATATACCGCCCAAATATTTACTGTATACTGATCTCTATACACCGCCCCCTATGTAATGTATACTGATCTCTATATAACCCCCTATGTACTGTATACTGATCTCTATATACCGCCCCCTATGTACTGTATACTGATCTCTATATACCGTCCCCTATGTACTGTATACTGATCTCTATATACCCCCCTATGTACTGTATACTGATCTCTACATATCGCCCCCTATGTACTGTATACTGATCTCTATATACCGCCCTTTATGTACTGTATACTGATCTCTATATATCGCCCTTTATGTACTGTATACTGATCTCTATATACCCCCCTATGTACTGTATACTGATTTCTATATACTGCCTCCTATGTACTGTCTACTGATCTCTATATACCACCCCTATGTACTGTATACTGATCTCTATATACCGCCCCCTATGTACTGTATACTGATCTCTATATACCGCCCCCTATGTACTGTGTACTGATCTCTATATACCGCCCCCCATGTACTGTATACTGATCTCTATATACCGCCCCCTATGTACTGTATACTGATCTCTATATACCGCTCCCTATGTACTGTATACTGATCTCTATATACCGCCCCCTATGTACTGTATACTGAATTCTATATACCGCCCCCTATGTGCTGTATACTGATCTCTATATACCCCCTATGTACTGTATACTGATCTCTATATACCCCCCTATGTACTGTATACTGATCTCTATATACCCCCCTATGTACTGTATACTGATCTCTATATACCCCCCTATGTACTGTATACTGATCTCTATATACCGCCCCCTATGAACTGTATACTGATCTCTATATACCGCCCCCTATGTGCTGTATACTGATCTCTATATACCCCCCTATGTACTGTATACTGATCTCTATATACCTCCCCCCATGTACTGTATACTGATCTCTACATACCGCCCCCCATGTACTGTATACTGATCTCTATATACCGCCCCCTATGTACTGTATACTGATCTCTATATACCGCCCCCCTATGTACTGTATACTGATCTCTATATACCGCCCCTATGTACTGTATATTGATCTCTATATACCGCCCCTATGTACTGTATACTGATCTCTATATACCGCCCCCTATGTACTGTATACTGATCTCTATATACCGCCCCCTATGTACTGTATACTGATCTCTATATACCGCCCCCCCTATGTACTGTATACTGATCTCTATATACCCCCCATGTACTGTATACTGATTTCTATATACCACCCCCTATGTACTGTATACTGATCTCTATATACCACCCCCTATGTACTGTATACTGATCTCTATATACCGCCCCCTATGTACTGTATACTGATCTCTATATACCGCCCTCTATGTACTGTATACTGATCTCTATATACTGCTACCCTATGTACTGTATACTGATCTCTATATACCCCCCTATGTACTGTATACTGATTTCTATATACCCCCCATGTACTGTATACTGATTTCTATATATCGCCCCCCCTATGTACTGTATACTGATCTCTATATACCCCCCATGTACTGTATACTGATTTCTATATATCGCCCCCCCTATGTACTGTATACTGATCTCTATATACCACCCCCTATGTACTGTATACTGATCTCTATATACCACCCCCTATGTACTGTATACTGATCTCTATATACCGCCCTCTATGTACTGTATACTGATCTCTATATACTGCTACCCTATGTACTGTATACTGATCTCTATATACCCCCCTATGTACTGTATACTGATCTCTATATACCCCCCATGTACTGTATACTGATTTCTATATATCGCCCCCCCTATGTACTGTATACTGATCTCTATATACCCCCCATGTACTGTATACTGATCTCTATATACCGCCCCCTATGTACTGTATACTGATCTCTATATACCGACCCCTATGTACTGTATACTGATCTCTATATACCGCCCCCCATGTACTGTATACTGATCTCTATATACCGCCCGCTATGTACTGTATACTGATCTCTATATACCACCCCCTATGTACTGTATACTGATCTCTATATACCACCCCTATGTACTGTATACTGATCTCTATATACCACCCCTATGTACTGTATACTGATCTCTATATACCGCCCCCTATGTACTGTATACTGATCTCTATATACCCCCCTATGTACTGTATACTGATCTCTATATACCCCCCTATGTACTGTATACTGATCTCTATATACCACCCCCTATGTACTGTATACTGATCTCTATATACTGCCCCCTATGTACTGTATACTGATCTCTATATACTGCTCTCCTATGTACTGTATACTGATCTCTATATACTGCTCTCCTATGTACTGTATACTGATCTCTATATACCGCCCCCTCTGTACTGTATACTGATCTCTATATACCGCCCCCTATGTACTGTATACTGATCTCTATATACCGCCACCCTATGTACTGTATACTGATCTCTATATACCCCCCATGTACTGTATACTGATTTCTATATATCGCCCCCCCTATGTACTGTATACTGATCTCTATATACCCCCCCTATGTACTGTATACTGATCTCTATATACCGCCCCCTATGTACTGTATACTGATCTCTATATACCGCCCCCTATGTACTGTATACTGATCTCTATATACCGACCCCTATGTACTGTATACTGATCTCTATATACCCCCCTATGTACTGTATACTGATCTCTATATACCACCCCTATGTACTGTATACTGATCTCTATATACCACCCCTATGTACTGTGTACTGATCTCTATATACCGCCCCCATGTACTGTATACTGATCTCTATGTACCCCCTTATGTACTATATACTGATCTCTATATACCCCCCTATGTACTGTATACTGATCTCTATATACCCCCCTATGTACTGTATACTGATCTCTATATACCGCCCCCCTATGTACTTTATTCTGATCTCTATATACCCCCCTATGTACTGTATACTGATATCTATATACCGCCCCCCCTATGTACTGTATACTGATCTCTATATACCGCCCCCCTATGTACTGTATACTGATCTCTATATACCCCCCTATGTACTGTATACTGATCTCTATATACCGCCCCCCCGTGTACTGTATACTGATCTCTATATACCACCCCCTATGTACTGTATACTGATCTCTATATACCGCCCCCCATGTACTGTATACTGATCTCTATATACCGCCCCCCATGTACTGTATACTGATCTCTATATACCACCCCCTATGTACTGTATACTGATCTCTATATACCGCCCCCCATTGTACTGTATACTGATCTCTATATACCGCCCCCTATGTACTGTATACTGATCTCTATATACCGCCCCCTATGTACTGTATACTGATCTCTATATACCGCCCCCTCTGTACTGTATACTGATCTCTATATACCGCCCCCCTATGTACTGTATACTGATCTCTATATACCCCCCTTGTACTGTATACTGATTTCTATATACCCCCCCTATGTACTGTATACTGATCTCTATATACCGCCCCCTATGTACTGTATACTGATCTCTATATACCGCCACCCTATGTACTGTATACTGATCTCTATATACCCCCCTTGTACTGTATACTGATTTCTATATACCCCCCCTATGTACTGTATACTGATCTCTATATACCGACCCCTATGTACTGTATACTGATCTCTATATACCACCCCTATGTACTGTATACTGATCTCTATATACCGCCCCCTATGTACTGTATACTGATCTCTATATACCGACCCCTATGTACTGTATACTGATCTCTATATACCACCCCTATGTACTGTATACTGATCTCTATATAGCACCCCTATGTACTGTGTACTGATCTCTATATACCGCCCCCATGTACTGTATACTGATCTCTATGTACCCCCCTATGTACTATATACTGATCTCTATATACCCCCCTATGTACTGTATACTGATCTCTATATACCCCCCTATGTACTATATACTGATCTCTATATACCGCCCCCTATGTACTGTATACTGATCTCTATATACCGCCCCCCTATGTACTTTATTCTGATCTCTATATACCCCCCTATGTACTGTATACTGATATCTATATACCGCCCCCCCTATGTACTGTATACTGATCTCTATATACCGCCCCCCTATGTACTGTATACTGATCTCTATATACCCCCCTATGTACTGTATACTGATCTCTATATACCGCCCCCCCGTGTACTGTATACTGATCTCTATATACCACCCCCTATGTACTGTATACTGATCTCTATATACCGCCCCCCATGTACTGTATACTGATCTCTATATACCGCCCCCCATGTACTGTATACTGATCTCTATATACCACCCCCTATGTACTGTATACTGATCTCTATATACCCCCCTATGTACTGTATACTGATCTCTATATACCGCCCCCTATGTACTGTATACTGATCTCTATATACCACCCCCTATGTACTGTATACTGATCTCTATATACCCCCCCTATGTACTGTATACTGATCTCTATATACCGCCCCCTATGTACTGTATACTGATCTCTATATACCACCCCCTATGTACTGTATACTGATCTCTATATACCGCCCAAATATTTACTGTATACTGATCTCTATACACCGCCCCCTATGTAATGTATACTGATCTCTATATAACCCCCTATGTACTGTATACTGATCTCTATATACCGCCCCCTATGTACTGTATACTGATCTCTATATACCGCCCCCTATGTACTGTATACTGATCTCTATATACCCCCCTATGTACTGTATACTGATCTCTATATAACCCCCTATGTACTGTATACTGATCTCTATATACCGCCCCCTATGTACTGTATACTGATCTCTACATATCGCCCCCTATGTACTGTATACTGATCTCTATATATCGCCCCCCCATGTACTGTATACTGATCTCTATATACCCCCCTATGTACTGTATACTGATTTCTATATACTGCCTCCTATGTACTGTCTACTGATCTCTATATACCACCCCTATGTACTGTGTACTGATCTCTATATACCGCCCCCCATGTACTGTATACTGATCTCTATATACCGCTCCCTATGTACTGTATACTGATCTCTATATACCGCCCCCTATGTACTGTATACTGAATTCTATATACCGCCCCCTATGTGCTGTATACTGATCTCTATATACCCCCTATGTACTGTATACTGATCTCTATATACCCCCCTATGTACTGTATACTGATCTCTATATACCCCCCTATGTACTGTATACTGATCTCTATATACCCCCCTATGTACTGTATACTGATCTCTATATACCGCCCCCTATGTACTGTATACTGATCTCTATATACCGCCCCCTATGTGCTGTATACTGATCTCTATATACCCCCCTATGTACTGTATACTGATCTCTATATACCTCCCCCCATGTACTGTATACTGATCTCTACATACCGCCCCCCATGTACTGTATACTGATCTCTATATACCGCCCCCTATGTACTGTATACTGATCTCTATATACCGCCCCCCTATGTACTGTATACTGATCTCTATATACCGCCCCTATGTACTGTATACTGATCTCTATATACCGCCCCTATGTACTGTATACTGATCTCTATATACCGCCCCCTATGTACTGTATACTGATCTCTATATACCGCCCCCTATGTACTGTATACTGATCTCTATATACCGCCCCCCCTATGTACTGTATACTGATCTCTATATACCCCCATGTACTGTATACTGATTTCTATATACCACCCCCTATGTACTGTATACTGATCTCTATATACCACCCCCTATGTACTGTATACTGATCTCTATATACCGCCCCTATGTACTGTATACTGATCTCTATATACCGCCCTCTATGTACTGTATACTGATCTCTATATACTGCTACCCTATGTACTGTATACTGATCTCTATATACCCCCCTATGTACTGTATACTGATCTCTATATACCCCCCATGTACTGTATACTGATTTCTATATATCGCCCCCCCTATGTACTGTATACTGATCTCTATATACCCCCCATGTACTGTATACTGATCTCTATATACCGCCCCCTATGTACTGTATACTGATCTCTATATACCGCCCCCTATGTACTGTATACTGATCTCTATATACCGCCCCCCATGTACTGTATACTGATCTCTATATACCGCCCGCTATGTACTGTATACTGATCTCTATATACCACCCCCTATGTACTGTATACTGATCTCTATATACCACCCCTATGTACTGTATACTGATCTCTATATACCACCCCTATGTACTGTATACTGATCTCTATATACCCCCCTATGTACTGTATACTGATCTCTATATACCGCCCCCTATGTACTGTATACTGATCTCTATATACCCCCCTATGTACTGTATACTGATCTCTATATACCCCCCTATGTACTGTATACTGATCTCTATATACCGCCCCCTATGTACTGTATACTGATCTCTATATACCGCCCCCTATGTGCTGTATACTGATCTCTATATACCCCCCTATGTACTGTATACTGATCTCTATATACCTCCCCCCATGTACTGTATACTGATCTCTACATACCGCCCCCCATGTACTGTATACTGATCTCTATATACCGCCCCCTATGTACTGTATACTGATCTCTATATACCGCCCCCCTATGTACTGTATACTGATCTCTATATACCGCCCCTATGTACTGTATACTGATCTCTATATACCGCCCCTATGTACTGTATACTGATCTCTATATACCGCCCCCTATGTACTGTATACTGATCTCTATATACCGCCCCCTATGTACTGTATACTGATCTCTATATACCGCCCCCCCTATGTACTGTATACTGATCTCTATATACCCCCATGTACTGTATACTGATTTCTATATACCACCCCCTATGTACTGTATACTGATCTCTATATACCACCCCCTATGTACTGTATACTGATCTCTATATACCGCCCCTATGTACTGTATACTGATCTCTATATACCGCCCTCTATGTACTGTATACTGATCTCTATATACTGCTACCCTATGTACTGTATACTGATCTCTATATACCCCCCTATGTACTGTATACTGATCTCTATATACCCCCCATGTACTGTATACTGATTTCTATATATCGCCCCCCCTATGTACTGTATACTGATCTCTATATACCCCCCATGTACTGTATACTGATCTCTATATACCGCCCCCTATGTACTGTATACTGATCTCTATATACCGCCCCCTATGTACTGTATACTGATCTCTATATACCGCCCCCCATGTACTGTATACTGATCTCTATATACCGCCCGCTATGTACTGTATACTGATCTCTATATACCACCCCCTATGTACTGTATACTGATCTCTATATACCACCCCTATGTACTGTATACTGATCTCTATATACCACCCCTATGTACTGTATACTGATCTCTATATACCCCCCTATGTACTGTATACTGATCTCTATATACCGCCCCCTATGTACTGTATACTGATCTCTATATACCCCCCTATGTACTGTATACTGATCTCTATATACCCCCCTATGTACTGTATACTGATCTCTATATACCACCCCCTATGTACTGTATACTGATCTCTATATACTGCCCCCCATGTACTGTATACTGATCTCTATATACCCCCCTATGTACTGTATACTGATCTCTATATACTGCTCTCCTATGTACTGTATACTGATCTCTATATACCCCCCATGTACTGTATACTGATCTCTATATACTGCTCTCCTATGTACTGTATACTGATCTCTATATACCGCCCCCTATGTACTGTATACTGATCTCTATATACCCCCCCCTATGTACTGTATACTGATCTCTATATACTGCTCTCCTATGTACTGTATACTGATCTCTATATACCGCCCCCCCTATGTACTGTATACTGATCTCTATACACCGCCCCCTATGTACTGTATACTGATCTCTATATACTGCTCTCCTATGTACTATATACTACGCGCTTCCTGTTGACCCCAGAGGAGGTGACACTGACATTGGCGAGATTGCGTCTGCCTTCCTGCTGTGTCTCTGGGACTGGAAATGAGGGGCATTCCCCCCCCCCCCCCCAGTTGTCCCAGCTCCTCCCATTCTTCTGACAATTCCTCTTGAAATTCAAATAAATTAGGTATGCGCTGATATCAATCTCTTGTCATCTACAGTGTAAATAAATCAGAATATGTTCGTCTCATAAAAAATGATCTATAAATGTGCAAAACATATCGTCCAATAAAGTGCAATCAGCTGATAAATTCATTTGAATTCAAAATCCCCATTTGCAGCGTTCACAATAATTCCTCCGTGTCAGAATCCACCTCCGGATACAATGAATGAACTCCCCAGAGCAACATCCCGATCAAATCATCACCCAGCATGGGCGCTCTCTGCTCTGGGAGCGACGTTCTGCAGGAAATTCATCCGAAATATTCGATTGGTCTGGGAGCAACACTCTGCAGGAGGGCACTCAGCAAAAGATGGGATCCTTCTGATTGGTCACCGCCTCTTCATAGGATACAGCAGTACGCGGGAACTCAAGAAGAGCGCTTCATAGCGCAATCACCTTTAAAACATCCTCTTTAGGACATCCGTAACAGGCTGGGGTCACCTCCATCCTGGACACTGTTATTGCTGGTGTCGGCACACCTTATGCAGGCCATAGATGGGTCGAAAATTGGCCGATTTTCTCATTGTTAGTGGGTTAATTGGTCGGACATTTTTCTGGGGGTTTTGGCACATTTCTTTTATCGGTGAAATGTGAAAAAATCGTCCGATTTTGCTGATCGGCTGATTTTCCCGGCAATGATGGGCAAATCGGCCGATCTTTTTACCAATAAAAAATCTGTGCATGAGCCGTGACCTGCAAGAGGAAAAAGATGAAGAAGAAGTAGAAGAAGAAGAAAAAGAAGAAGAAGAAGAAGAAGAAGAAAAAGAAGAAGAAAAAGAAGAAAAAAGAAGAGAAAAAAAAGAAGAAGAAGAAGAAGAAAAAGAAGAGAAAAAAAGAAGAAGAAGAAGAAAAAGAAGAGGAAGAAAAAGAAGAGGAAGAAAAAGAAGAAGAAGAAAAAGAAGAGAAAAAAAGAATAAGAAGAAAAAGAAGAAGAAGAAAAAAAGAAGAGAAAACAAGAAGAAAAAAAAGTAGAAGAAAAAGAAGAAGAATAAGTAGAAAAAGAAGAAAAAGAAGAAAAAAGAAGAGAAAAAAAAGAATAAAAAGAAGAAAAAGGAGAAGAAGAAGGAGAAGAAGAAGAAGAAAAAGAAGAGAAAAAAAGAATAAGCAGAAGAAAAAAAAAGGAAGAAAAGAAAAAGAAGAAGAAAAAGAAGAAGAAAAGCAGAATTCCTGTCCGCTATTAGATTTGACATGAAAAAGTCTTGCGGTTGCAGCAATGTATCTATTTGTATCCGAATAAAAACATCTGTATCCGAAATGGATACAAATGGATACAAATGGATACAAATGGATACAAATGGATACATTGTTGCAACCGCAAGACTTTTTCATGTCAAATATAATACAGACACAGAGACACCTGTACATACACACATACAGACACAGAGACACCTGTACATACACACATACAGACACAGAGACACCTGTACATACACACATACAGACACAGAGACACCTGTACATACACACATACAGACACAGAGACACCTGTACATACACACATACAGACACAGAGACACCTGTACATACACACATACAGACACCTGTACATACACACATACACACACAGAGACACCTGTACATACACACATACAGACACCTGTACATACATACACACATTCACACATACAGACACACAGACACCTGTACATACACACATACAGACACATACAGACACACAGACACCTGTACATACATACACACATACAGACACCTGTACATACATACACACATACAGACACATACACACACACAGACACCTGTACATACACACATACATACACCTGTACATACACACACACAGACACCTGTACATACACACATACAGACACACAGACACCTGTACATACACACACAGACACCTGTACATACACACATACAGACACATACAGACACACAGACACCTGTACATACATACACACATACAGACACCTGTACATACACACATACAGACACACAGACACCTGTACATACAGACACAGACACCTGTACATACAGACACATACACACACACACACACAGACACCTGTACATACACACATACAGACACATACACACATACAGACACCTGTACACACACACATACAGACACATACACACAGACACCTGTACATACACACACAGACACCTGTACATACACACATACAGACACACAGACACCTATACACACACACATACACACACACAGACACCTGTACATACACACATACAGACACATACACACACACAGACACCTGTACATACATACATACATACAGACAGACACATACAGACACCTGTACACACACACATACAGACACATACACACATACAGACACCTGTACATACACACATACAGACACATACACAGACACCTGTACATACAGACACATACACACACAGACACCTGTACATACACACATACAGACACACAGACACCTGTACATACACACATACAGACACCTGTACACACACACATACAGACACACACACACATACAAACACACAGACACCTGTACATACACACATACAGACACCTGTACACACACACATACAGACACATACACACACACAGACACCTGTACATACACACACATACACACATACAGACACATACACACATACAGACACCTGTACATACACACATACACACACATACACACATACAGACACATACACACACACACATACAGACACACAGACATCTGTACATACACACATACAGACAGACACACAGACACCTGTACATACACACATACAGACACCTGTACATACACACATACACACATACAGACACGTACACACACACACAGACACCTGTACACACACACATACAGACACACAGACATCTGTACATACACACATACACACACACACACAGACACCTGTACATACACACACACACACACACACACACACAGACACCTGTAGATACACACATACAGACACCTGTACACACACACATACAGACACGTACACACACACAGACACCTGTACATACACACATACAGACACCTGTACACACACATACAGACACCTGTACACATACACATACAGACACGTACACACACACAGACACCTGTACACACACACATACAGACACCTGTACACACACACATACACACACAGACACCTGTACACACACACATACAGACACACACAGACACCTGTACATACACACATACAGACACCTGTACACACACACATACAGACACACACAGACACCTGTACATACACACATACAGACACCTGTACACACACACATACAGACACACACAGACACCTGTACATACACACACACAGGCACCTGTACACACACACATACAGACACACAGACATCTGTACACACACACATACACACACACACACACAGACACCTGTACATACACACACAGAGACACCTGTACATACACACATACAGACACATACACACACACACACACACAGACACCTGTACACACACACATACAGACACACAGACATCTGTACATACACACACACACACAGACACCTGTACATACACACATACACACACACACAGACACCTGTACATACACACATACAGACACCTGTACACACACACATACAGACACGTACACACACACAGACACCTGTACATACACACATACAGACACACAGACATCTGTACATACACACATACAGACACACAGACAGACACCTGTACATACACACACAGAGACACCTGTACACACACACAGACCTGTACATACACATACACACACAGAGACACCTGCACATGCAGACACACATGTACCCCCCCCCCCCCCAGGGGTGTATTTAGCACAAGGCAAACAAGGCATTTTTCAGGGGGTGCAGCACCATCCCTCGGAAGACGGGACACACGTGGTATGGGGACCTGGTGGGTTCGGAGAGTTGCTGTATGTTTCATGACGGTGTATGCAGAGCCCGACTCCTGTTCCCGGGGATGGCCGGAGCTGTGAAGGCAAATCTCTTTCTCTGTCTCGCCGTGGCGGATGGTGGCTGGTGTATGGGAGGCAGTGGTAGTGGAAGGCTCTGTGGGTGGGGGGGAGGGGGGCGCCAATTTCTGCGTTGCCTAGGGCAGCACAAAACCTAAATACAACTCTGCCCCCCCATTAAAAGTTGCAGTACTTCGTTGTTCACTCACAGAGCCGGGCACTGCACTCTAGGGGGAGGCAGAGAGCACAGCACACACTCCTTCCCAGCTATTGAGCAGTCTGACGGCTCCCAGTGCCAATGAGAGAACCGGCCTGAGCTCTGAGCCCTGGGGGACACACTCGCCCCCACCATCATATCCACTCGCCATTGGTGAGCAGGCGAGTGGAAATTTCAAGGCCAGTATTAGCGCATACCTATTTGATTTGAATTTTGCACCATTTTTGGTTAGGTTTGCAGCTGCACATATAGTTTATATATGTTCTTATTCATTTGTTGGCGCTATTCTTGTTTTATTATTGAAATCCTCTTCAAAGATCGGAATTACCGGCAGAGGGACGTCTCCTCTAATCCGGTTCGGTAAATCCGCCATGACCGGACGGCGTGGTGTGTCCCCGGCATCTTCCCAGAGCTGGCCTGAGATATGGAAGGGGTTATAAAATGTTGGAGAACTACAAGTCGCAGCCTCATGGCCCGCTCACACTTAACACTTGCTTTTTTTTTCATGCTTTGGAGTTAATAAAGTCACTGTTCGCTCTGTGTACGGTGTGCTGGCGGCAATGTTCACAAATGTCTGACACAGATCAGCCCCTGCTGCCGCCTCTCACCTTGTGACTTGTTACAAAGTTACAATGTACAGTCTGATCCCTGAGGGAGGGGAGACTGAGGAAATGCCTACTCCTCATTCTACAAAGTTACGATGTACAGTCTGATCACTGGGGGAGGAGAGACTGAGGAAATGCCTCCTCCTCCTTCTACAAAGTTACAATGTGCAGTCTGATCACTGGGGGAGGAGACTGAGGAAATGCCTCCTCCTCCTTCTACAAAGTTACAATGTGCAGTCTGATCACTGGGGGAGGAGACTGAGGAAATGCCTCCTCCTCCTTCTACAAAGTTACAATGTACAGTCTGATCATCGGGGGAGGGGAGACTGAGGAAATGCCTCCTCCTCCTTCTACAAAGTTACAATGTGCAGTCTGATCCCTGAGGGAGGGGAGACTGAGGAAATACCTCCTCCTCATTCTACAAAGTTACGATGTACAGTCTGATCACTGTGGGAGGGGAGACTGAGGAAATGCCTCCTCCTTCTACAAAGTTACAATGTACAGCCTGATCACTGGGGGAGGGGAGACTGAGGAAATGCTTCCTCCTTCTACAAAGTTACAATGTATAGTCTGATCCCTGAGGGAGGGGAGACTGAGGAAATGCCTCCTCCTTCTACAAAGTTACAATGTACAGTCTGATCACTGGGGGAGGAGAGACTGAGGAAACACCTGCTCCACCTTCTACAAAGTTACAATGTACAGTCTGATCATCGGGGAAGGGGAGACTGAGGAAATGCCTCCTCCTCCTTCTACAAAGTTACAATTTATAGTCTGATCACTGGGGGAGGGGAGACTGAGGAAACGTCTCTTCCTTCTACAAAGTTACAATGTACAGTCTGATCATCGGGGGAGGGGAGACTGAGGAAATGCTTGTTCCTACCTGCAGCAGACTGATGACATCATCTCAGCCTAAGCCGGCTTTTTAATGAGAAAAGTTTTTGCCGTCTGAATTTTTGTGTCATTTTTTCATTGTGGAAACCCTGTTGGGTTTTTGTTGCTAGGGGGTTGTCACCCT
The DNA here is from genome assembly GCF_062004578.1 of Staurois parvus. Lineage (NCBI taxonomy): Eukaryota > Metazoa > Chordata > Amphibia > Anura > Ranidae > Staurois > Staurois parvus. The sequence continues at coordinate 143,582 of NW_028319337.1, forward strand.
TTCTATCCATCTTGGAGACAGATGTTTGAAATCTATCATGTGATGGTTGTCACCCAAACAGGAAGTGAGGAGAAATCGTCCAATGCTGACACCTGTCTTGATGACAACTAAGAGGGGATTTTTCTATCACTTCCTGTTGTGTTACCGGGGCAGGAAGTGAAAAGAGTAACAGTACCCAAATCTCCTCCCTGTGGGTGTCACTTGAAAAAAAAAATGTTCTTAGAGGCCATGAGGTCATCTACACACATGACCACTCCTACAGGGGTGTGTACCATTCTCACCGACCCCGCCTATACAGGATATTCATTACAATATGGTTGTCACCGTGAACAGGAAGTGAAGGGAAATCGTCCAACGGTGACACCTGTTTAGGTGACAACTAAAAGGGAGATAACCTCTCGCTTCCTGTTGTGTCACCGGGACAGGAAGTAAAGAAAGATCTCCCAAATGGGACACGGACGGGGAGTTAAACCCTTTCATCCCAAATTGAAGAGGAAAAGAAATGTTGTCTTCAGCTACACCATATCGTTCTGTAATCTCCTGCATGTCTCAGGTATAGTACACATAATAGCAGACATCATAACATGTTTCAGGCACTGGGGGCCGGCGATAAAATATTCACTTTTGAGTGGGCTGATTAAAAAAATAAAAAATCAGAACGCACATAAACAGAGGTCGTTCCATTGGCGCTGAATCGCGCGTCCCGTCGTTTGCTCCCATCCAGGCCGTAAAGCGGCGGGCGGTGGTGGCGGTGAGAACAACATGGCAGCGGCGCGCTGTACACGCAGGGTTAATGGCGATTCGTCATGCCTCGCTGCTGATGTTTTCCCTGAGATTCCCAGCATTCCAGCCGCCACCGATCATACAGCTGAGCGGTAATGACCGGAGATCGAATTACGCGCTGCGTTGCTGCTACGGCCACCTCGGCGAGCCGCGACACGACAAGACTCACTTCACACAACGACGCCAACTACAGACGATGATGAGAAATGTTCACGGGGGGGGGGGGTAAAAAAAATTTGAAAAATGCCACCTGGCTGATCGGAGGGGGCCCACGCGGCGGCGGCAGCTCAGTTTACACGCGTGCTAAAAAGCACCTCGATCTGCGTCATGCCACGCCGATCTGTCCACGTGAAAAAGATCCCGGAGGGTTGAGGGTGACGGCGCAGCCCATCACTCATTTGGTGGTCAATGATGGGGCTGGGGAGCCCCCCCGGGTTAGTTGGGGACTCCGGTGGCAATGCGTCGGTGTCTGTGTTCCCAGCTCCGCCCACCTGCTCCAGCGCTCAGTGGGAAGGCCATGGTCCTTCACCCCCGTGTCTCCACCACACCTCTGTCTACCCCCATGTCTCCAGCACACCTCTGTGCACCCCCGTGTCTCCACCACACCTCTGTGCACCCCAGTGTCTCCACCACAGCTCTGTGCACCCCAATGTCTCCACCACACCTCTGTCCACCCCCAGTGTCTCCACCACCCCTCTGTGCACCCCCGTGTCTCCACCACACCTCTGTGCACCCCCGTGTCTCCACCACACCTCTGTGCACCCCCGTGTCTCCACCACACCTCTGTGCACCCTGTGTCTCCTCCACACCTCTGTGCACCCCAGTGTCTCCACCACACCTCTGTCCACCCCCGTGTCTCCACCACACCTCTGTCCACCCCCAGTGTCTCCACCACCCCTCTGTGCACCCCCATGTCTCCACCACACCCGTGTGCACCCCCATGCCTTCACCACACCTCTGTACACCCCAGTGTCTCCACCACACCTCTGTGCACCCCCGTGTCTCCACCACACCTCTGTGCACCCCCGTGTCTCCACCACACCTCTGTGCACCCCCATGTCTCCACAACACCTCTGTCCACCCCCATGTCTCCACAACACCTCTGTGCACCCCGTGTATCCACCATATCTCTGGGTACCCCAGTGTCTCCACCTCACCTCTGTCCACCCCCATGTCTCCACCACACCTCTGTGCACCCCCGTGTATCCACCATATCTCTGCGTACCCCAGTGTCTCCACCACACCTCTGTGCACCCCAGTGTCTCCACCACACCTCTATGCACCCCAGTGTCTCCACCACACCTCTATGCACCCCAGTGTCTCCACCACACCTCTGTGCACCCGTGTCTCCACCGCACCTCTGTCCACCCCCATGTCTCCACCACACCTCTGTGCACCCCGTGTCTCCATCACACCTCTTTGTCCCCTCCATGTTTTGACTGCACCTCTGTGCACCCCATGCCTTCACCACACCTCTGTGCACCTCCGTGTCTCCACCACACACTAGCGTACCCTGTGTCTCCACCACACCTCTGTGCACCCCATGTCTCCACCACACCTCTGTGCACCCCGTGTCTCCATCACAACCTAGCGTACCCCGTGTCTCCAGCACACCTCTGTGCACCCCCATGTCTCCTCCACACCTCTGTGCACCCTGTGTCTCCTCCACACCTCTGTGCACCCCTGTGTCTCCACCACACCCCTGCGCACCCCAGTGTCTCCACCACATCTCTGCGCACCCCAGTGTCTCCACCACACCTCTGTGCACCCCAGTGTCTCCACCAGACCTCTATGCACCCCAGTGTCTCCACCACACCTCTATGCACCCCAGTGTCTCCACCACACCTCTGTGCACCCCCGTGTCTCCACCACACCTCTGTCCACCCCCATGTCTCCACCACACCTCTATGCACCCCGTGTCTCCATCACACCTCTGTCCACCCCCATGTCTCAACCACACCTCTGTGCACCCTGTGTCTCCTCCACACCTCTATGCACCCCAGTGTCTCCACCACACCTCTGTGCACCCCCGTGTCTCCACCACACCTCTGTCCACCCCCATGCCTTCACCACACATCTGTGCACCCCCATGCCTTCACCACACCTCTGTGCACCCCAGTGTTTCCACCACACCTCTGTGCACCCCCGTGTCTCCACCACACCTCTGTGCACCCCCATGTCTCCACCACAACTCTGTGCACCCTGTGTCTCCTCCACACCTCTGTGCACCCCTGTGTCTCCTCCACACCTCTGTGCACCCCCCATGTCTCCGCTACACCTCTGTGCACCCCTGTGTCTCCACCACACACCAGTGTGCCCCGTGTCATCTAGTAACTCCATGGCTATATTCGTTCTATTTTATTCTATTCTATTCAATTTTTTTCTGTTCTATTCTTTTATATTCTATTCATTTATTTTCCCTTCTATTCTATTGTATTCTTTTTTTTCCATTCTATATTATTTTATTCTGTTTTATTTTTTCTACTCTATTTTTTTCTATTCTGTTCTATTCAGTAGCCTAAGTAAGAATCTTCATCTTATTTCACTTTTATATTCTTCAATATGTTTCCATTTTGAATTTATTTTTCAATTTAATTTGAAATTCAGATAATTTGTTTCGTTATAATCTATTTCAGATTTGTCAAAATCCATTACTATTGTGATTTGGAATTCAGATATATCCGAATCTCCAAATCACGAAAATTGTGTCCGAATTTTGATTCGTAACCAAACGAATAGCACCCCATGTCTCCCAATGTGGCCGGTGTCAATGTCTAATGACCCAAGTGGGCCCCTGTGCCTCCAGTGTGCCTTTGTGACGCCTGTGTCTCCATCATCAACATCTGAACAGTCCTTATCTGGATGATCATGGACCATTGTCCATGACAACACACAGAATGAAAAGAATGTATGCTGGAAAATTGGACCGAAGAGGGTCGAAGGATTTGAAGTTTTATAAAAAAACAGCGGCTGGCGGGGAGGGGCGCTGCTCTTCACACCACAATGGCTGACTTTACACGTTTGGTGAAGGCAGCTCTCTGAAGACATCTCAAGGAGTTCAGGACTATGGCCAATGTCTCGTTTCATCCACCTGGATGTAACTTTTGGGGGTTCCATCGGCGATGGGTCCTCTTGGAAAGTCTTATAGAGATTGGTGGTTGGCGGGTACGTACGTATGTGACCGGAACGCCCTCCAGGGAACATTTGCTATATAAAGGAGTTTCGTGAACTTGAGAACCGTTGTGTGTCTGGAGGTCCTGGGAACGGCTCCCCGAGACACGCTCTGCTCTGCGCAATCACCATTTCTTGGGGTTTTGCAGAATATTTGTTTTATCTCAGTTTTCTGCTCTTACAACGGAAAAGTTGGCGCCCCCATTCTATATTATTTTATTCTGTTCTACTCTATTTTTTTCTATTCTCTTCTTTTCTATTCTATTCTGTTCTATTCAGTAGCCTAAGTAGGAATCTTCATCTTATTTCACTCTTATATTTTGCAGTGTTTCCATTTTGAATTTTAATTCATTTTTTTTAAATTAAATTTGAAATTCAGATAATTTGTTTCGTTATAATCTATTTCAGATTTGTCAAAATTCGTTACTATTGTGATTTGGAATTCAGATATATCCGAATCTCCGAATCACGAAAATTTTGTCCGAATTTTGATTCGTAACAAAACAAATAGCACGTGTCTAGTGCACCCCATGTCTCCCAATGTGCCCGGTGTCATCTAATGACCCAAGTGGGCCCCTGTGCCTCCAGTGTGCCTTTGTGACGCCTGTGTCTCCATCATCAACATCTAAACCAGGGGCGGACTGACAACTCATGGGGCCCCCGGGCAATAGGGGATCATGGGGCCCCTGTATCCTTGCCCAAACTAAAAAAAGCCTATGAAAAAGGTACCAGGGGCATCTCATGGGGCCCCCTGCTGACCCCGGGCCCTCGATTTTCCAAATGGTCAGTCTGCCCTGATCTGAACAGTCCCTATCTGGGTGATCATGGACCATTGTCCATGACAACACACAGAATGAAAAAATGTATGCTGGAAAATTGGACCAAAGAGGGTTGAAGGATTTAAAGTTTTACAAGACTGGCGGTTGGCGGGGAGGGGGCAGGCTGCTCTTCACACCACAGTGGCTGACTTTACACGTTTGGTGAAGGCACCTCTCTGAAGACATCTCAAGGAGTTCAGGACTATGGCCAATGTCTCGTTTCATCCACCTGGCTGGATGTAACTTTTGGGGGTTCCATCGGCGATGGGTCCTCTTGGAAAGTCTTATAGAGATTGGTGGTTGGCGGGTACATATGGTCAGTCCACCCCTGATCTGAACAGTCCCTATCTGGATGCTCATGGACCATTGTCCATGACAACACACAGAATGAAAAAATGTATACTGGAAAATTGGACCAAAGAGGGTCAAAGGATTTAAAGTTTTACAAAAGACTGGCGGTTGGCGGGGGGGCGCTGCTCTTCACACCACAATGGCTGACTTTACACGTTTGGTGAGTGAAGGCACCTCACTGAAGACATCAGTTCAGGACTATGGCCAATGTCTCGTTTCATCCACCTGGATGTATCTTTTGGGGGTTCCATCGGCGATGGGTCCTCTTGGAAAGTCTTATAGAGATTGGTGGTTGGCGGGTACGTACGTATGTGACCGGAACGCCCTCCAGGGAACATTCGCTATATAAAGGAGTTTCGTAAACTTGAGAACCGTTGTGTGTCTGGAGGTCCTGGGAACGGCTCCCCGAGACACGCTCTGCTCTGCGCAATCACCATTTCTTGGGCTTTTGCAGAATATTTATTTTATCTCAGTTTTCTGCTCTTACAGCTGGAAAGTTGGCGCCCCCCACGGGGACTGTCACTCCTCCTGACAGCTCTCACTTTTCCATGATACTGGAGAGGTGGTTTTACGATGGGTGTCGGCGGGGGGTCCTGGCGGGCAGCGGGGAGAGGGCACAGGAGAACATAGCTGAGGGCTCCATGCCTGTTACACGGTGAGCCAGGTGCACCAATAATACGTCAGCCCAGGTTTACGCTTGTCGCTCTCCCTCCCTCGGGGCGGCCGGGCTAATTGATTTCAAACGCTGACTTTTCTGATTTTTACAACAGGCCATGTGACAAGGAGGCTTCAGAGTCAACTGCCGGTCAGCGTGGAGCCTGCCAAGAACACACAACTGACAATTGTTACTGATTTCAAGGGGCCACCTCAGATGTGTCCCTAAAAAGTTTAGGGTCGTCCCCGGGTTCAACTGCTAATGGATTTTTAGATTTTTTTGTTTTTTTTTTTGCTTGACCTTACCAGCTCGCTTTTCCATATATTCATGACAGTATTTAGTTTACAAGATTCTTCCTCAGGTGACTGTATAATAAGAAGTGTGCTCAGAATTCTGGCCCGAGGACCGCTGAGATAAGAACAATTAGCCGCACAGAGAGTGCATTGGTTTCCATCACTGATATACTTGTCCTGCAATGGAGGAGCGGGGTCACCAGGTGTACAGAGCTACTTAGTGACTCCATATCACCCTCTGTCCCATGTACAGACTAAACGGGGTCACCAGGTGTACAGAGCCCTCATAGTGACTCCAGATTGCCCTCTGTCCCATGTACAGACTGAGTGGGGTCACAGGGTGTACAGAGCCCCCATAGTGACCCCAGATCACCCTCCATCCCATGTACAGACTGAGTGGGGTCACGGGGTGTACAGAGCCCCCATAGTGACCCCAGATCACCCTCCATCCCATGTACAGACTGAGTGGGGTCACCGGGTGTACAGAGTCCCATACTGATCCCAAATCACCCTCCATCCCATGTACAGATTGAGTAGGATCACTGGGTGTACAGAGCATCACCCTCTGTCCCATGTACAGACTGAGCGGGGTCGCCGGGTATACAGAGCCCCCATAGTGACCCCAGATCACCCTCCATCCCATGTACAGACTGAGCGGGGTCGCCAGGTGTACAGAGCCCCCATAGTGACCCCAGATCACCTCTGTACACCTAGGGCCCTAAATCTACTTCCAAGTCTCCAGTGGTATAACAATAGCCATAGTAGCCCATGCGGCTGCTATGGAGCCTAGAGGTGGAAGGGGGCCACACTGGGGGGACTTTTGAGTCAAATGAAATATAAAAAATCTGTGTTCATATGGAGAAAACACAAACCCAATACAGGATGATTAGGGATCGCAGAGATAGCTGGTGACACTGACCCTGTACGCCCCATGAAAATTCCAATCCAGAACAGCTGACACTTCTAATCGTCCCGGCCAGCACCGAAACTAACCCTGTATGCCTAATGCAATCTTCCTCAGGCTGCAGAAACTCCCTCCCTGTGTGTCCAGGTTTGTAATAGAGTGATGGGGGGATTGTGAGCAGGCCTCTCTTGTCTGTCCCGCTGTCCCTCCATGTATAAGCAGGAAGTGTCAGGGTGGTGTGATAGGAAATCCCGGGATTTGGAATGTCACAGTCCGGACACTGGGAGGGAAGGGAGCACAGCGCAGGCTTCCTGGGGTCACACAGTGTCAGTGACAGCTCAATATAGACCCCTTCTGTCCCTATATGTCACCATCACACTCTCACTGCTCAATATCTATGGCCTTCAGAGGACTCTCCATCCAACAGGTCCTACAAGGTCACCCTGTCCCCTCCTGTACCTGTCCTAGAGGTGTCACCCTGTCCCCTCCTCTACCTGTCCTGGAGATGTCACCCTGTCCCCTCCTGTACCTGTCCTAGAGGTGTCACCCTGTCCCCTCCTTTACCTGTCCTAGAGGTGTCACCCTGTCCCCTCCTGTACCTGTCCTAGAGGTGTCACCCTGTCCCCTCCTGTACCTGTCCTAGAGGTGTCACCCTGTCCCTTCCTGTACCTGTCCTAGAGGTGTCACCCTGTCCCCTCCTGTACCTGTCCTAGAGGTGTCACCCTGTCCCCTCCTGTACCTGTCCTAGAGGTGTCACCTGTCCCCTCCTCTACCTGTCCTGGAGATGTCACCCTGTCCCCTCCTGTACCTGTCCTAGAGGTGTCACCCTGTCCCCTCCTTTACCTGTCCTAGAGGTGTCACCCTGTCCCCTCCTGTACCTGTCCTAGAGGTGTCACCCTGTCCCCTCCTGTACCTGTCCTAGAGGTGTCACCCTGTCCCCTCCTGTACCTGTCCTAGAGGTGTCACCCTGTCCCTTCCTGTACCTGTCCTAGAGGTGTCACCCTGTCCCCTCCTGTACCTGTCCTAGAGGTGTCACCCTGTCCCCTCCTGTACCTGTCCTAGAGGTGTCACCTGTCCCCTCCTCTACCTGTCCTGGAGATGTCACCCTGTCCCCTCCTGTACCTGTCCTAGAGGTGTCACCCTGTCCCCTCCTTTACCTGTCCTAGAGGTGTCACCCTGTCCCCTCCTGTACCTGTCCTAGAGGTGTCACCCTGTCCCCTCCTGTACCTGTCCTAGAGGTGTCACCCTGTCCCCTCCTGTACCTGTCCTAGAGGTGTCACCTGTCCCCTCCTCTACCTGTCCTAGAGGTGTCACCCTGTCCCCTCCTGTACCTGTCCTAGAGGTGTCACCCTGTCCCCTCCTGTACCTGTCCTAGAGGTGTCACCCTGTCCCCTCCTGTACCTGTCCTAGAGGTGTCACCTGTCCCCTCCTCTACCTGTCCTGGAGATGTCACCCTGTCCCCTCCTGTACCTGTCCTAGAGGTGTCACCCTGTCCCCTCCTGTACCTGTCCTAGAGGTGTCACCCTGTCCCCTCCTGAACCAGTCCTAGAGATATCACCCTGTCCCCTCCTGTACCTGTCCTAGAGATGTCACCCTGTCCCCTCCTGTACCTGTCCTAGAGATGTAACCCTGTCCCCTCCTGTACCAGTCCTAGAGATATCACCCTGTCCCCTCCTGTACCTGTCCTAGAGGTGTCACCCTGTCCCCTCCTGTACCTGTCCTAGAGGTGTCACCCTGTCCCCTCCTGTACCAGTCCTAGAGATATCACCCTGTCCCCTCCTGTACCAGTCCTAGAGATATCACCCTGTCCCCTCCTGTACCAGTCCTAGAGATATCACCCTGTCCCCTCCTGTACCTGTCCTAGAGGTGTCACCCTGTCCCCTCCTGTACCTGTCCTAGAGGTGTCACCCTGTCCCCTCCTGTACCTGCCCTAGAGATGTCACCCTGTCCCCTCCTGTACCTGTCCTAGAGGTGTCACCCTGTCCCCTCCTGTACCAGTCCTAGAGATATCACCCTGTCCCCTCCTGTACCAGTCCTAGAGATCACCCTGTCCCCTCCTGTACCAGTCCTAGAGATATCACCCTGTCCCCTCCTGTACCTGTCCTAGAGGTGTCACCCTGTCCCCTCCTGTACCTGTCCTAGAGGTGTCACCCTGTCCCCTCCTGTACCTGCCCTAGAGATGTCACCCTGTCCCCTCCTGTACCTGTCCTAGAGGTGTCCCCCTGTCCCCCTCCTGTTCCTGTCCTAGAGGTGTCACCCTGTCCCCTCCTGTACCTGTCCTAGAGGTGTCACCCTGTCCCCTCCTGTACCTGTCCTAGAGGTGTCACCCTGTCCCCTCCTGTACCTGTCCTAGAGATGTAACCCTGTCCCCTCCTGTACCTGTCCTAGAGGTGTCACCCTGTCCCCTCCTGTTCCTGTCCGGTGTCACCCTGTCCCCTCCTGTACCTGTCCTAGAGGTGTCACCCTGTACCTGTCTTTGAGGTGTCACCCTGTACCTGTCGTAGAGATGTCACCCTGTCCCCTCCTGTTCCTGTCCTAGAGGTGTCACCCTGTACCTGTCCTAGGGGTGTCACTTTGTCCCCTCCTGTACCTGTCCTAGAGATGTCACCCTGTCCTCTTCTGTACCTGTCCTAGAGGTGTCACCCTGTCCCCTCCTGTACCTGTCCTAGAGATGTCACCCTGTCCGTCCTCTTCTGTACCTGTCCTAGAGGTGTCACCCTGTCCCCTCCTGTACCTGTCCTAGAGATGTCACCCTGTCCTCTTCTGTACCTGTCCTAGAGGTGTCACCTTGTCCCCTCCTGTACCTGTCCTAGGGGTGTCACCCTGTCCCCTCCTGTACCTGTCCTAGAGGTGTCCCCTGTCCCCTCCTGTAGCTATCCTAGAGGTGTCACCCTGTCCCCTCCTGTACCTGTCCTAGGGGTGTCACCCTGTCCCCTCCTTTATGTTGTACATCAGTGTTAGTGGAGACGGAGGAGGACTCAAGGAAAGGGTTGGAGGAAAAGGGTCAACTGTGGAATTCGAGGGTTAAATGATCTCATCAGACAGAAACTAGCGGGGGAGACGGAAGCCACAGGGGTCAGTATGGAAATAATTATACAATGCAAACCCTCCGCACTCTTCCTACTGTACAACAATGGATTCCAGCTCTGCCCTGTGTGTCTGATCTACTGCATGACTGAGACCGGCCCAGTGTTCTCTGTACAGCACTGCAGCATACAGTTGTGTCCAAAATTATTCAACCCCCAATGCTGTAAAGGGGTTTAGGGACTATAGTGTACATTTGGAATTGTATTCAGAATCAAATCCTACAAGGACGTTGTAACTACCCAAATGCAACTAAAATGACATCAATTGTTTATGTAATACAGTAGTAAATGGTTCTTATGTGGTTTCTTCATTGCCACAATTATTCAACCCCTTAAAGACTACCACTCTGAAGAACAGAGGTTCATACAGGTGCTTTCCATCAGGTATTGAAAACACCTGTGGATGTCACCGAGCAGCAATCAAGCATAATAAGCACCAATTAGGCAGCTTTAAAATGACTGTGATACTCAGCTCCTTCTAGACATTTACTGGTGTGGTTACAAACATGGTGAAGGCAAGAGAATGGTCCAGGAAGACAAGAGAAGAGGTGATTTCTCTTCACAGGAAGGGCAATGGCTATAAGAAGATTGCAAAGATGTTAAACATACCAAGAGACACCTTAGGAAGCATCATTCGCAAATTCAAGGCAAAGGGCACTGTTGAAACGCTACCTGGTCGTGGCAGAAAGAAGATGCTGACTTCGACTGCTGTGCGCTACCTGAAGCGTAGAGTGGAGAGAAGTCCCCGTGTGACTGCTGAGGAACTGAGAAAAGATTTGTCAGATGTGGGTACAGAAGTTTCAGCCCAGACAATAAGACGCACACTGCGTAATGAAGGCCTCCGTGCCAGAACTCCCAGGCGTACCCCCTTGCTGTCTCCAAAGAATAAGAAGAGTCGACTGCAGTATGCCAAAAGCCATGTGGACAAACCACAAAAGTTGTGGGATAGTGTTCTGTGGACTGATGAAACAAAATTAGAACTGTTTGGGCCCATGGATCAACGCTATGTTTGGAGGAGGAAGAACAAGGCCTATGATGAAAAGAACACCTTGCCTACTGTGAAGCATGGTGGAGGGTCAATCATGCTTTGGGGCTGTTTTGCTTCTGCAGGTACAGGGAAGCTTCAGCGTGTGCAAGGTACCATGAATTCTCTTCAGTACCAGGAGATATTGGATGGAAACGTGATGCAGTCCGTCACACACCTGAGGCTTGGGAGACGTTGGACCTTTCAACAGGACAATGATCCCAAGCATACCTCCAAGTCCACTAGAGCATGGTTGCAGAGGAAAGGCTGGAACATTTTGGAGTGGCCATCGCAGTCACCAGACTTAAATCCGATTGAGAACCTCTGGTGGGACTTAAAGAAAGCAGTTGCAGTGCGCAAGCCTAAGAATGTGACTGAACTGGAGGCCTTTGCCCATGAAGAATGGGCGAAGATACCCGTAGATCGCTGCAAGACACTTGTGTCAAGCTATGCTTCACGTTTAAAAGCTGTTATAACTGTAAAAGGATGCTGTACTAAGTACTAAGATTGAATGTCACTTGGGGGTTGAATAAAACTGATAATGCTGTGAGCACAGAAAAGACATTTGTGGTTATTTCATTATAACTGTTATGTTATATTTGTCTGACCTACAAGTGCCTCTTTAATGTAAATGTAAGCAAGATGACTGAATGATCAAAAGCAATGTCAAACTGGCCAAAACACTCAATTTCAGTGGGGGTTGAATAATTTTGGACACAACTGTATGTCAGAGCTATATAAATACTGTGACTGTGGGGTGACATTAGAGTGTAAGCTCTTCTGGTGCTCAGACTGATGTGCCTGTCCTTTAAACCCAACCCCCCCCCCCAGTTTTCTGGTGACACAGACCATCTGTGGTGACATCATACAGCTGGATGGACAGCAGTGTATATATTGACACTAAAAGAGATAATGGTGACACTTGGTGCTGTGACTTACACACATGACAGTGACGCCTCTGTGTCTCCCTGGTCCTAGCTGAGCTGTGATGGAATTGTTTTTGCAGGCTGTTGAGAGGTCACATCCTGACCGGAGGGTCCAGGAACCTTAAACAATAAGTGTCAGTCAGTCGCCAACTTGCTGCCCATGTCCATGCCTCTGTGCCGAGCATACAGCCAGAAGCGAGCGCCAAAACACCACTGGCTGGACTATCCCACATTCATAAAGGATCCAGACTTCACCACACAAAGTCTTGGAGGACCATTGGCGACCAAAGGAACCACTTTCAGATATAAATTTAACATGGAGTTCACCAGCAGAATCATTGTGTCTGAATTAAATAGGTGTTGGGTCATAAAGCAATAATGCATAATCCCGCCATCGTACATTGATCATTCAACAATCCTCCTTGGTGCCCACTGTCTATGTGCACTAAATGACCACACATTTGTGGGCCATCTCATCTATATGAGCTTGTTGGACATCTCGTTTCAGAACCATGGCCATTAATAAGAGTTGACCTTGTATAACGGCCTCCAATCTTCTAAGAAGGCTTTCAACAACATTTTGAAGGATGTCTGTGGGACTTTGTGTCCATTTGTGAGGTCAGGTACTGATGTTGGATGAGAAGACCTAAATCACAATCAACATTCCAATTCATCCCAAAGGTGTTCAGTAGGGTTGAGGTCAGGTTGAACCTGAGTTGCTCCACATCTAAGTAGTCAAACCATATCTTTATTAAGCTGGATACACTCCTCTGGGAAGGCTTCCCACAAGATTCTGGAGTTTGTCTGTAGGAATGTACCCCATTTGTGAGGTCAGGTATTGATACTGGATGAGAAGACCTGAATCACAATTGGTGTTAAAATTCATCCCAAGGTCTTCAGTAGGGTTGAGGTCAGGGCTCTGTGCAGAACACTCAGGTTAGATGAAACTCATCAAATCATATCTTCATGGAGCTAGCTTCACTCTTCTCTGAAGGAATTTCACACAATTTTGGAGGGTGTCTGTGGAATGTGTGCCCATCTGTGAGGTCAGCTACTGATGTTATTATTATTATACCGGATTTATATAGCGCCAACAGTTTGCTCAGCGCTTTACAATTAGCTTCACTATTTCTGGGAAGGCTTCTCACAAATTGTTGTAGTATGTCTGTGGGAATTTGTGTCCAATCAGTCAGAATTTTTTGAGGTCAGGTACTGATGTTGGATGAGAAAACTTGGCTCCCCATTGGTGTTACAGTTCATCCCAAATGTTTTCAGTAGAGTCAAAGTCAGGGCTCTGTGAAGACCACTTGAGTTCCTCCACACCAAGCTGGTCAAACCATGTCTTTTTGCAGTTGGCTCCACTCTTCTGGGAAAGAATTCTGCATATTTCTGAAGTGTGTCTGAGGAATGTATGTCCATCTGTGAGGTCAAATACTGATGTTGAATCAGAAGACCTGGCTCACAATCAGTGTTCCATCCCAAAGGTGTTGAGTAGGGCTGAGGTCAGGGCTTTATTCAGTTCACTCAAGTTCCACCTCACAATTCTTTATGAGGCTGCATCCAGTTTTCTGGGGAGGCTTCCCACAAATTTTTGAAGTGTCACTGTGGGAAGTTGTGTACAATCAGCCAGGTACAAATGTTGGATTAGGAGATCTGGCTCACCATTGATGCTCCAGTTCATCCCAAAGGTATGCAGTAGGGTTGAGGTCAGAGCTCTGTGCAGGCCACTCAAGTTCCTCCACACGAAGCTCGTTAAACCATGTCTTTATGGAGCTGCCTCCACTCCTCTAGGATGGCTTCCCACAACATTTTTGGAGAGTGTCTGTGGGAATTTCTGTACAATCATCTAAAAGAACCTTTGTGAGGTCAGGTACTGATGTTGGAAGAGAAGACCTGTGTTGTTGAGGTCAGGGCTCTGTGCAGACCACTTGAGTTCCTACACATGAAACTGGTCAAACCATATCTTTGTGCAGCTGGCTCCACTCCCCTGGGAAGGAATTCCACACAATTTTGGAGGGTGTCTATGGAATCTGTGCCCATTTGTGAGGTCAGGTACTGATATTGGAAGAAGACCTGTATTGTTGAGGTCAGGGCTGTGTTCAGGCCACTTGAGTTCCTACACATGAAACTGGTCAAACCATGTCTTTGTGCAGCTGGCTCCACTCCTCTGGGAAGGAATTCCACACAATTTTGGAGGGTGTCTTTGGAATTTGTGCCCATTTGTGAGATCAGGTACTGATGTTGGATGAGAAGACATGGCTCACAATTGGCATTCCAGTTCATCCCAAAGGTTTTCAGTAGGGTTGATGTCAGGGGTCTATGGGGATCACTTGACTTTCTCCACACCAAACTGGTCAAAACATGTCTTTATGGAGCTGGCTTTGTACATAGGGCACAGTCATGCTGGAACAGAAAAGGGTCTTCCTCAAACTGTTACTGCAAGGTTTGAAGACACAATTGTCTACAATGTCTTTGTATGATGTAGTATTAACAGGACCCTTCACTGGAGACCCCCGAGCTCAGTCTTTTGGAGGGGAGTCCACATGCTCTCGGCCATACAATGTACATAATGGCCATTTCACAAAAATGACTTTGAAAACTGTTAAAAAAGGGCAAAACCAATTGTGTGTGCTCCCCCAGGTTGAGCGTTCATAATCCTTCACTGATGAGAATGAAACATCTCAACGTGAAACAATAACATTTATGACACCTTAACAATGGCCTTCTCTTATTTGGTTTGTTAAATCCACCATTGAAAGCCTTGAATAATCCCACCAGAAACCCAGGGAGCTGAAAACAGCGGTTACATTGTTTCCAGTTATCTCAGAGGACTACAGAACATCTCCCTCCATGTAATGGAGATGGGAAGAAGAGGTGTTCTGTAGTCCTAATATCAGGGGCGGACTGACCATTCGAGCACTCGGGCACTGCCTGAGGGCCCGGGGTCAGTAGGGGGCCCTGTGAAATGCCCCTGCTACCTTTTTGTAGGCTTTTTTGGGTGTGCTTTGAGTGTGGGCAAGGACACAGGGGCCCCATGATCCCCTATCGCCCGGGGGCCCCATGAGTTGTCAGTCCGCCCCTGCCTAATATACTTCATGTCCTAATGCACGGGTTTCAAACTGGTGGCCCTCCAGCTGTTGCCAAACTACAAGTCCCATGAGGCATTGCAAGATTGACAGTTACAAGCATGACTCCCAAAGGCAGAGGCACGATGGGATTTGTAGTTTCGCAACAGCTGGAGGGCCGCCAGTTTGACACCCCTGTCCTAGGGTGACAACAGTGCTTCTCCATAGATACAGTAGAGTGAATGAGCGTTGTCACCCTAGCACAGGAAGTGTGTTACTGGCAGGATCACCAGGGAAAAAAAATGAAAGAAGAAAACAAATGCAGCCATCACATCTAAGGACGAAATATTGTGATGCAACACTTTACATTTTTGTTCTTGGGTTTAGATGTTCTTTTAGAGGGCTTACTGGAGGGAGGACAGTCCTGGGTGGGTGTCACTGGTATGCTAGCAGTCCATAATCCCTGAGAGGCGGGGCAGTGACACCAAGTGAGCAGAACACTTTTCCTAGCTCTATGCGGGGGAGGGGGGTGATAACAAGAGCCTGCGGATTACTTTACAAATCTTTTGGCAGGTAGAATATTTCCTGTATCTGTGTTTCAGCTCTTTGGCAGGAACCGTCATTTAATCCCCATATCCTAGGAGTCGGCTCCCAACAACAGAGAGCAATTCATATATCCCGAGGTCCAAACCTCTCCTAATCCTTTGTCCCCGGGGGACCCCGGCTGGGTTTCAGGATTGGTGTCATTAACCTGCATTTAAACAGCTACTTTTTCTGTTCTTATACTAATCCTAAATAGTTCGTCCCTGAAATAAAAACCGCTCTCCCTGTGCACTGGACAAACCAGACCAACAGGTTCCAGAGCCCCGGTCCTCTGGAGGCTTAGAGCAGACCCCCCCCCTCTGCAGAGCATCACCTACCTGATCGCAGGAGTACAGGCGCGATCACCTGCAGATTAGATCGATGTGTACCTGTATGGGGTGATGGGACGGAGCAGGGGCGGACTGACCATTTGGAAACTCGGGCACTGCCCGAGGGCCAGGGGTCAGTAGGGGGCCCCATGAGATGCCCCTGGTATCTTTTTCATAGGCTTTTTTGAGTTAGGGCAAGGACACAGGGGCCCCATGATCCCCTATTGCCCGGGGGCCCTATGAGTTGTCAGTCGGGACAGAGCAATGTCTGAAGGTATATCAACAAGCAGCTGTCAGGAGAGCGATAGGAAGGTGCGATGGTCTGCAGATCGCCGGAGAGATCAAGGGTGCACCAATACACGACCCCAAATCCAAGAAGAAGTACATGAAAACGATATCCCGTGATTTGGGAACCTCAGAAAACCCTATTTTATTCACAACAGAAAACAGAAAACATATCAAAATGTTTAAACTGAGAAAATGGACCAATTTTGGGAAAAAAAAATCAGGTCCTTGTGAAATTGATGGCGTCTCAAAAAAGTTGGGACAGGGCAACGCAAAGCTGGCGAAGTAAGTGGTACTAACAAGGAAGAGCCGGAAGAACATTTTGCGACTGATTTGGCAACAGGTCAGCAACATGATTGGGTTCATACAATTTTTATAAAAAAGAGCATCTCAGAGAGTCAGAGTGTCTCAGAAGTAAAGATATGCATCCGTACTTCCCGTGCATCCTATACACCCCATGCATCCCGTACATCTCGTACTTCCCGTGCATCCCATACACCCCATGCATCCCGTACATCTCGTACTTCCCGTGCATCCCATACACCTCATGCATCCCGTACTTCCCGTTTATCCCATACACCCCATGCATCCCGTACTTCCCGTTTATCCCATACACCCCATGCATCCCGTACTTCCCGTGCATCCTATACACCCCATGCATCCCGTACATCTCGTACTTCCCGTGCATCCCATACACCCCATGCATCCCGTACTTCCCGTTTATCCCATACACCCCATGCATCCCGTACTTCCCGTGCATTCCATACACCCCATGCATCCCATACATCCCGTACTTCCCGTTTATCCCATACACCCCATGCATCCCGTACTTCCCATGCATCCCATACACCCTATGCATCCCGTACTTCCCGTTTATCCCATACACCCCATGCATCCCGTACATCCCGTACTTCCTGTTTATCCCATACACCCCATGCATCCCATACTTCCCGTGCATTCCATACACCCCATGCATCCCATACATCCCGTACTTCCCGTTTATCCCATACACCCCATGCATCCCGTACATCCCCAACTTCCCGTGCATTCCATACACCCCATGCATCCCGTACTTCCCGTGAATCTCATACACCCCATACACCCCATGCATCCCGTACATCCCATGCATCCCATACACCCCATGCATCCCGTACATCCCGTACTTCCCGTGCATCCCATACACCCCATACATCCCGTACTTCCCGTTTATCCCATACACCCCATGCATCCCGTACTTCCCGTGCATTCCATACACCCCATGCATCCCGTACTTCCCGTTTATCCCATACACCCCATGCATCCCGTACTTCCCGTGCATCCTATACACCCCATGCATCCCGTACATCTCGTACTTCCCGTGCATCCCATACACCCCATGCATCCCGTACTTCCCGTTTATCCCATACACCCCATGCATCCCGTACTTCCCGTGCATTCCATACACCCCATGCATCCCATACATCCCGTACTTCCCGTTTATCCCATACACCCCATGCATCCCGTACTTCCCGTGCATCCTATACACCCCATGCATCCCGTACATCTCGTACTTCCCGTGCATCCCATACACCCCATGCATCCCGTACTTCCCGTTTATCCCATACACCCCATGCATCCCGTACTTCCCGTGCATTCCATACACCCCATGCATCCCATACATCCCATACTTCCCGTTTATCCCATACACCCCATGCATCCCGTACTTCCCATGCATCCTATACACCCTATGCATCCCGTACTTCCCGTTTATCCCATACACCCCATGCATCCCGTACATCCCGTACTTCCTGTTTATCCCATACACCCCATGCATCCCATACTTCCCGTGCATTCCATACACCCCATGCATCCCATACATCCCGTACTTCCCGTTTATCCCATACACCCCATGCATCCCGTACATCCCCAACTTCCCGTGCATTCCATACACCCCATGCATCCCGTACTTCCCGTGAATCTCATACACCCCATACACCCCATGCATCCTGTACATCCCATGCATCCCATACACCCCATGCATCCCGTACATCCCGTACTTCCCGTGCATCCCATACACCCCATACATCCCGTACTTCCCGTGCATCCCATACACCCCATGCATCCCGTACTTCCTGTGCATCCCATACACCCCATGCATCCCGTACATCCCGTACTTCCCGTTTATCCCGTACACCCCATGCATCCCGTACATCCCGTACTTCCCGTGCATCCCATACACCCCATGCATCCCGTACATCCCGTGCATCCTGTATATCTCGTACATGTAAGAAGATAAACTGACAGGTCTGCAGGAGACCTGCATGGCATCAACGATATACTGATTGCTAGTGCAATGCTTTCCAGGCTCCTGCAGACAAAAATAATAAATGCACATTTTTTTACCTGCAAAAAAATGTGCATTTACTATTTTTTTTTAAAAGGTGAACTTATCCTTTAAAATGGTCTGTTGCAAAGTGGAAAACTCTTCTGTGGTCAGACGAATGGAAATTTGGCATTCTTTTTCCTCCGGACTAAAGAGGAGAAGGACCTTTCGGCTTGTTATTGAGACTCAATTCAAAACCCGGCATATCTGACGGTCTGGGGGGGGGGGATCATTAGTGTATATGAAACGGGCAGCTTGTACATCTGGAAAGGCGCTGAAAGATATATCCAGGTTTAAGAGCAGCATATGCTCCCATACACATGATGTCTCTTTCGGGGAAGGCCTTGCATGTTTCAGCAGGACAATGCTGCATCTATGACCACAGCATGGCTTTGTAGTAGAAGAGTCTGAGTGCTTAAATGGCCTGCCTGCAGTCCAGACCTTTCACCAAATATCTGGTGCATGGTGATATGGAAAATATGACAGAGAAGATCTGGGACTGCTGAGCAGTTAGAATTCTAAATCAGGTGAGAATGGGACAACAATAGGCTGGTCTCAGTTCCCAGACCTTTACACAGTGTTGGTAAGAGAGGAGGAGATGCTGCAGTGTACTAAACATGGCCCTGTCCCAACTTTGGAACCGGGGTTGTATGATACAACATGAGGAGTGTAGAGGACACAATTACCTAAATAAACAACTACATAACATACAAGGTCAGGAGTGCATAATGTACAGTATAACAAAGTATATAGGGTGCAGGGGTTAGCATCATGTAATGTACAACATAGTGGATAGGGTGCAGGGATCAGGACTATGTGATATCGGGGGGGTAGTGTTCTATGTTTAGAGTGTAATAGAATTGTATTATGATGGTGTCCAGTGGTTGGCCATGCTGGAGATGCATTATGGTCATGTCCAGTGGTTGGCCATGCTGGAGTTGTATTAAGGTCGTGTCCAGTGGTTGGCCATGCTGGAGTTGTATTAAGGTCGTGTCCAGTGGTTGGCCATGCTGGAGTTGTATTAAGGTCGTGTCCAGTGGTTGGTCATGTTGGGGTTGTATTATGGTCATGTCCAGTGGTTGGTCATGTTGGAGTTCTTTTATGGTCATGTCCAGTGGTGGATCATGTTGGGGTTGTATTATGGTCATGTCCAGTGGTAGGTCATGTAGGGTTGTATTATGATCATGTCAAGTAGTTGGTCATGCTGAGGTTGTATTATGGTCATGTCCAGTGGTTGGATATGTTGGAGTTGTATTAAGGTTGTGTCCAGTGGTGGGTCATGTTGGGTTGTATTATGGTCATGTCCAGTGTGGGACCAAGTTGGGGTTGTACAGTATTATGGTCATGTCCAGTGGTTTGCCATGTTGGGTTGTATAATGGTCATGTCCAGTGTGGAGTCATGTTGGCTTGTATTATGGTCATGTCCAGTGGTGGGTCATGTTGGGTTGTATTATGGTCATGTTCAGTGGTAGGTCATGTTGGGTTGTATTATGGTCATGTTCAGTGTTCGGTCATGTTGGGTTGTATTATGGCCATGTTCAGTGGTAGGTCATGTTGGGTTGTATTATGGTCATGTTCAGTGGGGGGTCATGTTGGGTTGTATTATGGTCATGTTCAGTGGTAGGTCATGTTGGGTTGTATTATGGTCATGTTCAGTGGGGGGTCATGTTGGGTTGTATTATGGTCATGTTCAGTGGGGGGTCATGTTGGGTTGTATTATGGTCATGTTCAGTGGGGGGTCATGTTGGGTTGTATTATGGTCATGTTCAGTGGTAGGTCATGTTGGGTTGTATTATGGTCATGTTCAGTGGTAGGTCATGTTGGGTTGTATTATGGTCATGTTCAGTGGTGGGTCATGAAGGGGTTGTATTATGGTCGTGTCCAGTGGTTGGTCATGTTGGGGTTGTATTATGGTTGTGTCCAGTGTGGAGTCATGTTGGCTTGTATTGTGGTCATGTCTAGTGTTCGGTCATGTTGGGTTGTATTATGGTCATGTCCAGTGGTTTGCCATGTTGGGTTGTATTGTGGTCATGTCCAGTGGTTTGCCATGTTGGGTTGTATTGTGGTCATGTCCAGTGGTTTGCCACGTTGGGTTGTATTATGGTCATGTCCAGTGGTTTGCCATGTTGGGTTGTATTATGGTCATGTTCAGTGTTCGGTCATGTTGGGTTGTATTATGGTCATGTTCAGTGTTCGGTCATGTTGGGTTGTATTATGGTCATGTTCAGTGGTAGGTCATGTTGGGTTGTATTATGGTCATGTTCAGTGGGGGGTCATGTTGGGTTGTATTATGGTCATGTTCAGTGGGGGGTCATGTTGGGTTGTATTATGGTCATGTTCAGTGGTAGGTCATGTTGGGTTGTATTATGGTCATGTTCAGTGGTAGGTCATGTTGGGTTGTATTATGGTCATGTTCAGTGGGGGGGTCATGTTGGGGTTGTACAGTATTATGGTCATGGTCAGTGGTTGGCCATGTTGGGGATGTAGTGTCACATCTAGGGACCCCATGAACAGGACAATACTCCCTATCTCTACCTGGAAAACCCAATTTCTAATGCAAACGATACAGACACAGAGCCCCATTCTTTCAGCCCAGGAAGTGTATTGACTGATCTGAGGTGTGGCCCCTGTTTTGGATGGACCTTGAAGTCCGACCCCTAGACCAGCTCCCAAGGTGATGGGACTGTTTGAAGTTCTGGGTGCAGACACAATAAGGTAAACAGTTTGCAGAGTTTATGGAGGTGGAAATAAACTACCAGACAGGAAACAGAGGCTTCACAATGGAGGCTGGAGGTGTAATTCACTGCAGGGGCCATAAAGCAGCCTCTTCTCAGCTCTGTTTATGGATGTGAGGCCTCTAAGGACTGCTGAGTGGCAGGTAAGGAGGGAAATGGGCTCATTCATGTGCAGATTACGAGGCTACAAGTGTAAGAACTCGGCAAACAAATGACTTTTATGAGGTCAGTTTAATGGACAGAGAAGAGCTGCTCTGCTGGATGTTATCTCAGGATCCTCCCCCCAAATCAGCCCCATGCATGGAAACAGAAAGACAGGAGGAACCCCAACCTCCGGCTCCGAGGTCACCGCCCCTCACTGACTTGTGGATCCAAACCTAACTCTGTATATTTAGAGGGGTTTTTTGAGGGGTGGGAGGATTATTTTATTCTTTTTGGGGGGGGGGGGGGTATTTATTTATTTATGTTATTTTTGGGTGTTTTTTTGGGGGGGAGGAGGATTTTTTCTTATTTTCGGGGTAAGGGTTATTTAGGTTTTTTGTTTTGGGGGTTATTTAGTTTTTTTATTTTGGGGGAAAGGGTTATGTAGTGTTTAATTTTTTTTTGGGGGGGGGGGTATTTAGTTCTTTATTTTGGGGGAAGGGTTATTTTGTTTTTTTATTTTTTGGGCTGGGGGTATTTTAGTTTATAAGTGTTTTTTTTTGGGGGGGGGGGGTATTTATTTATTTTTGGGTGGGTTTTTTTTATTTTTTGGGAGGAGGGTTTTTTTTTCGGGATAAGGGTTATTTAGTTGTTTTTTTTGGGGGGGGGAAGGGTTATTTAGGTTTTTTTTTTTAGTTTTGGGGGAAGGGTTATTTAGGTTTTTTTTTTTGTTTTGGGGGAAGGGTTATTTAGGTTTTTTTGTTGAGGGGTATTTAGTTTTTTTATTTTGGGGGGTATTTAGTTCTCTATTTTTGAGGGAAGGGTTATTTCGTTTTTAATTTTTTTTTTTTGGGGGGGGGGTATTTTATTTTTTTATTTTTTTGGGGGGGTGGGGGTTATTTAGTTTTTTATTTTGGGGGGAGGCTTATTTCGTTTTTTTGGGGGGTATTTAGTTTTTTTTTATTTTTGGGGGGAAGTCTTATTTAATTTTTTATTTTTGGTGGGGTATTTAGTTTTTATTTAGGGGGGTTATTTTGGTTTTTATTCTTTGGGGGGTATTTTAGTTTTTTAGTTTTTTTGGGGGGGTAGGAGTTATTTTGTTTTTTTAATTTTTGGGGGGAAGGCTTAGTTTTTTTTATTTTTGGGGTATTTCATTTTTTTTGTAGGGGGGTTATTTCGGCTTTTATTCTTTGGGGGGTATTTTAGTTTTTTTGGGGGGTAGGAGTTATATTGTTTTTTCATTTTTGGGGGAAGGCTTATTTATTTTTTATTTTGGGGGGGTATTTATTTTTTTGGGGGGTATTTTATTTTTTTAGGGGGGGGGGTAGTTTATATCATTAAGTTCTTTTTCTATTAATTGTTTCTTTTTTGATCCTTACTTATGTACTGCCTTCTTAAGTGGCCATTTACCTCTTGGAGTCGCTATCCTGCGTTGTGGTTCCATTCATTTTGAAGAGCACCCTAGGACCTCGTTTACATTAGTGTTGCCCGCTAAAGAGCGATCCATTTTCGGATCGCTCTTCAGAGAGCATTTGACAGGCGTTGAGGAGGCGTGGTATCACCTCCTCACCACCTGTTTTAACCCCCTAAATGCCAGACTACCCATGCAATTGGAGGGTGGTTGCAGCGTGACCCCCAATCACTTGAATGGGTTGCGTTCGGAGGGTGATAGTGTCCACCAAGAACAATTCCTGCAGCCACAGCATGTGTACACCCCCCAGCTACCGCCATTCCAGCTAAAAGGGGAAGTGGTTAAGGGGTGGTAAAATGTGGCTCAACCGCGGGGTTTTACCAGCCTCTGTCAAAGACAGCTCTTGGTCCAAACATAGTTAGTCGGTCGCGAGACCAACCTCCAATCATGTCTCCGCCCGTATCACCCACCTACTGAACGACATATCAGACTGGATGTCGCTCCATTTCCTCAAATTGAACCTTTCCAAAACCGAGCTCCTGGTCTTCCCCCCAGCCCGCGCCCCCCCCCTCCCCCACCCTCTCCATCAGGACCAACAATGCCACCATCAGTCCCACCCCGCAAGCCAAAGTCCTAGGTGTCACTCTAGACTCCAATCTGTCCTTCCAGCCCCAAGTCCAAGCGCTGGCAAACTCATGCAGGCTCCACCTCCGCAACATCTCCAAAATACGTTCCTCACCCCAGACACCACTAAACTACTCGTACACTCCCTTATTATCTCACGTCTGGACTACTGCAACTCCCTCCTCACCAGCCTACCTCATCACAGGCTATCCCCCACTTCAGTCTATCCTGAACTCAGCGGCCAGACTCATCCACCTCACCAACCGCTCCGCTTCCGCCCCCCCATCTGTCATTCCCTCCACTGACCTCCACTCCCCTCTGTCATTCCCTCCACTGGCCTCCACTCAGTGTCCTCCACCCCCCCTGCCAATCCCTCCACTGGCCTCCATTCAGTGTCCTCCACCCCCCTCTGTCATTCCCTCCACTGGCCTCCACTCAGTGTCCTCCACCCCCCCTGCCAATCCCTCCACTGGCCTCCATTCAGTGTCCTCCACCCCCCTCTGTCATTCCCTCCACTGGCCTCCACTCAGTGTCCTCCACCCCCCCTGCCAATCCCTCCACTGGCCTCCACTCAGTGTCCTCCACCCCTCTCTGTCATTCCCTCCACTGGCCTCCATTCAGTGTCCTCCACCCCCCTCTGTCATTCCCTCCACTGGCCTCCACTCAGTGTCCTCCACCCCCCCTGCCAATCCCTCCACTGGCCTCCATTCAGTGTCCTCCACCCCCCTCTGTCATTCCCTCCACTGGCCTCTACTCAGTGTCCTCCTCCCCCCTCTGTCATTCCCTCCACTGGCTCCCGATTGCCCCACGCATTAAATTCAAACTTCTAACACTGACATACAAAGCCATTCATAACTCCGCCCCAAACTACCTCACCGACCTGATACCCAAATACCACCCAACCCGTAATCTTCGCTCCTCACAAGACCTCCTACTTTCTAGCTCCCTGGTCTCCACCTCTCACACCCGACTGCAGGACTTCTCCAGGACTTCCCCCATCCTCTGGAACTCCCTACCCCAATCCATCAGACTGTCACCTTCCCTCCTCACCTTTAGGCGCACCCTGAAAACCCACCTCTTCAGGGAAGCCTACCCCGCCCTCACCTAACAGCCGATCTCCTCCACTCTTCCTACCACTCCATCCCCCACAGCCACTTCCTCCCGTACCACTACCCCCTCCCTCCTAGATTGTAAGCTCCAAGGATCAGGGCCCTCAATCCCTCGTGTATTGTATTGTTTCTGTATTGTCTCATGTTCTGTCCCCCTCTGTAATGTACAGCGCTGAGCACACCTTCTGCCGCCATATAAATCCTGTATAATAATCATGTGATCACTGTGGCGGTGGTCACATGATCGCCGATCATTCCCGAAGTGTTTATAGGAATGCTGGGGTGGGGGGTGGGGCTCATTTTTCCTTCCCCTTAACTCCAATGCAACTCCAAATGGCAACATTTGTGTCAAAACTTCCCAATTTTTCTCCAAAATTTCGGAGGAACAAAAGCTGTAAAATGATCTCATCTCTAGCATTAGGCGTAGATAGAAATGTGCGTCTTTGCTGTGAGTCATGATCCGCTTTCGGGTCGCACTTCAGAGGCATTGAGGAAGCAGCGTGACTCCTCCTCACCCCGCTTTAACCCAATCTTTGTGGAACCTACGCATCTGCCTGAATGTGTCGTCCTCAGCGGCCTGCTGCCCAACAATTGCTACATGTTGGGTTGACTTTGCTGCAGACACAAAGCGAAGCATTGCAAACGCGGAATTAAACACCCCCATCAGCTACCTACTGCAGCTTAAGGAGGGGGGGGGGGTTGGTGGGCAGCAAAAACGCAGCTCAACCGCACATTTTTACCGCCCTCTAAATGAAGCCCAGAAGTCCTCCAGTGAAGAATTCCTTCCAGGGGCGGACTGACCATTTGGAAACTCGGCACTGCCCGAGGGCCCGGGGTCAGTAGGGGGCCCCATGAGATGCCCTGGTACCTTTTTCATAGGCTTTTTTGAGTTTGGGCAAGGACACAGGGGCCCCATGATCCCCTATTGCCTGGGGGCCCCATGAGATGCCCTGGTACCTTTTTCATAGGCTTTTTTGAGTGTGGGCAAGGACACAGGGGCCCCATGATCCCCTATTGCCTGGGGGCCCCATGAGATGCCCTGGTACCTTTTTCATAGGCTTTTTTGAGTGTGGGCAAGGACACAGGGGCCCCATGATCCCCTATTGCCCGGGGGCCCCATGAGATGCCCTGGTACCTTTTTCATAGGCTTTTTTGAGTGTGGGCAAGGACACAGGGGCCCCATGATCCCCTATTGCCTGGGGGCCCCATGAGATGCCCTGGTACCTTTTTCATAGGCTTTTTTGAGTTTGGGCAAGGACACAGGGGCCCCATGATCCCCTATTGCCCGGGGGCCCCATGAGATGCCCTGGTACCTTTTTCATAGGCTTTTTTGAGTTTGGGCAAGGACACAGGGGCCCCATGATCCCCTATTGCCCGGGGGCCCCATGAGATGCCCTGGTACCTTTTTCATAGGCTTTTTTGAGTGTGGGCAAGGACACAGGGGCCCCATGATCCCCTATTACCCGGGGGCCCCATGATCCCCTATTGCCCGGGGGCCCCATGAGTTGTCAGTCCGCCCCTGGTTCCTTCTCACCATCTGCTGGCTTTGTATCCTCTTACTCATGGGGGTGTACGCATAAAGCAGTGAATGTGACATTCACCAAACATTCGCTGCTGATCAGTCTTCCAGGTGCATGTGTCGACTGATTCACGGCTGGTGAATGTTTGGTGAATGTCACATCAATATGTAAATCCCTGACTGGGTAACATTCTCTGTCCGCACTGTACATCAGCATGACTACCGTCTGTAAAGTAAAATCTTGGCTTAGCCTTTTTTTGGCATCCTTTGCGCTGCTGATCTCCCTGCAGCCTCTTTGCAGCCACTTCCTGTGTACATGCACTCCAGCAGGGGGCGTTTTTCCTGATGGTGACAACTATATATATATATATTGAAGTATATTTTGAAATATATTGAATACGGCCAAAATTGGAGCATTTCAAATATATTTTTCTTCCATGTGGGTAATCTTTAGATAGATTTAAAAAAAAAAAGTAATACGTGTGAGAAGTTGATACAAATGTATATGTTACAATCTGCACACTCCATACAGTCAGGAGCCCGCCAGGCCCCACCTATAACAACAATATAACTTTGGGGTGGAGTGACCCTTTAAGGCAAATCTTTTCCTCTCCTGTGATCTGGTTGGTGAGGTCTGATGTGTATACAGATCACTGGGCATGTCTCTGACGGAACCTGGAAGGCTCAGGATCTCCGCCACGTGGGATTCCTCCACCCGCTCCGTCCAAAAAGGAGAAAATAACGTTTTTCTGGAGCTGCTAAAATCAATTTAAAAAATGCTGAGCTGCCTGCAAGCCATAATCTACACTGCCACCTACCAGGCCTTATGAGGAACTGCACCGGGGCCCATTCATTCCGAAATAAAAGACAAATCTGATATTGGACCAATGGGGACGGAGAATGAAGACGGATTTCAAGGCTGCGAGGGGATTAAAATGGTCCCAAAGGTTGCTTTACAGACCCGGGAACTCAGCACAGGGATGGTGGGAACCCCTCATAATGAGCAGAGAGTGTACAGACCGGGAACTCAGCACAGGGATGGTGGGAACCCCTCATAATGGGCACAGCAGGTGTACAGACCCGGGAACTCAGCACAGGGATGGTGGGAACCCCTCATAATGAGCACAGAGAGTGTACAGACCGGGAACTCAGCACAGGGATGGTGGGAACCCCTCATAATGGGCACAGAGAGTGTACAGACCGGGAACTCAGCACAGGGATGGTGGGAACCCCTCATAATGGGCACAGCGGGTGTACAGACCCGGGAACTCAGCACAGGGATGGTGGGAACCCCTCATAATGGGCACAGAGAGTGTACAGACCCGGGAACTCAGCACAGGGATGGTGGGAACCCCTCATAATGGGCACAGAGTGTACAGACCGGGAACTCAGCACAGGGATGGTGGGAACCCCTCATAATGGGCACAGAGTGTACAGACCGGGAACTCAGCACAGGGATGGTGGGAACCCCTCATAATGGGCACAGAGAGTGTACAGACCGGGAACTCAGCACAGGGATGGTGGGAACCCCTCATAATGGGCACAGAGAGTGTACAGACCCGGGAACTCAGCACAGGGATGGTGGGAACCCCTCATAATGAGCACAGAGAGTGTACAGACCCGGGAACTCAGCACAGGGATGGTGGGAACCCCTCATAATGAGCACAGAGAGTGTACAGACCGGGAACTCAGCACAGGGATGGTGGGAACCCCTCATAATGGGCACAGAGAGTGTACAGACCGGGAACTCAGCACAGGGATGGTGGGAACCCCTCATAATGAGCACAGAGAGTGTACAGACCGGGAACTCAGCACAGGGATGGTGGGAACCCCTCATAATGGGCACAGAGAGTGTACAGACCGGGAACTCAGCACAGGGATGGTGGGAACCCCTCATAATGGGCACAGAGTGTACAGACCGGGAACTCAGCACAGGGATGGTGGGAACCCCTCATAATGGGCACAGAGTGTACAGACCGGGAACTCAGCACAGGGATGGTGGGAACCCCTCATAATGGGCACAGAGTGTACAGACCGGGAACTCAGCACAGGGATGGTGGGAACCCCTCATAATGGGCACAGAGTGTACAGACCGGGAACTCAGCACAGGGATGGTGGGAACCCCTCATAATGGGCACAGAGTGTACAGACCGGGAACTCAGCACAGGGATGGTGGGAACCCCTCATAATGGGCACAGGGATGGTGGGAACCCCTCATAATGGGCACAGAGTGTACAGACCGGGAACTCAGCACAGGGATGGTGGGAACCCCTCATAATGGGCACAGGGATGGTGGGAACCCCTCATAATGGGCACAGAGTGTACAGACCGGGAACTCAGCACAGGGATGGTGGGAACCCCTCATAATGGGCACAGGGATGGTGGGAACCCCTCATAATGGGCACAGAGTGTACAGACCGGGAACTCAGCTTCCTACTAATTTCATCACATTCTGTACTAAAGTGTTTTATTTATATATATATATATTTATTTTATTTTTATTTTTTTTAGGGGAAAAATTAGGTTTTTCATGGAGATACTGCAATGTCAAAAAAAGGGGACATTTCAATTTCCTCACATTCTATACTAAAGTGATTTTTATATATATATATTTTTTAGGAAAACAACAGTTTTCCTGGAGATACTGAAATTTAAAAAAAAGGCATTTCAATGGGATGTGAAGATATTACTGAGCGGCCTTCAAATTCTGCTACACACTGCCACCTGCTGGGCTCTGTGTGGAACTGCATGGGAGCCATTTATCCAAAATAAAAAAAAACAATATTGGAGACAATGGGGACGTTGAGATGAAGACGGTTTTCAAGGGGACTGACATGCTATCGTACGATTCAAATTGTCCTGAGTTGTTTTATTACTTTGTGCAAAAAAAAAAATTGTGTATAAAATTTGTATTAAAAAAAATATAAAATTGTAAATTGAATAAAAATAAAAATGTCATGGTATCATGGCGTCCTGATGTCATGGTGTCCTGATGTCCTGGTGTCATGGTGTCCTGATGTCATGGCGTCCTGATGTCATGGTGTCATGGCGTCCTGATGTCATGGCGTCCTGATGTCATGGCGTCCTGATGTCATGGTGTCCTGATGTCCTGGTGTCATGGTGTCCTGGTGTCCTGATATCATGGTGTCATGGTGTCCTGGTGTCCTGGTGTCCTGATGTCATGGTGTCCTGATGTCCTGGTGTCATGGTGTCCTGGTGTCATGGTGTCCTGATGTCATGGTGTCATGGCGTCCTGATGTCATGGTGTCATGGCGTCCTGATGTCATGGTGTCCTGGTGTCCTGATGTCATGGTGTCCTGGTGTCATGGTGTCCTGATGTCCTGGTGTCATGGTGTCCTGGTGTCCTGGTGTCCTGATGTCATGGTGTCCTGATGTCCTGGTGTCATGGTGTCCTGATGTCATGGTGTCCTGATGTCATGGTGTCATGGCGTCCTGATGTCATGGTGTCATGGCGTCCTGATGTCATGGTGTCCTGATGTCCTGGTGTCCTGATGTCATGGCATCCTGATGTCATGGTGTCCTGATGTCATGGTGTCCTGATGTCCTGGTGTCATGGCGTCCTGATGTCATGGTGTCCTGATGTCCTGGTGTCATGGTGTCCTGATGTCATGGTGTCCTGGTGTCATGGTGTCCTGATGTCATGGTGTCCTGATGTCATGGTGTCCTGGTATCATGGTGTCCTGATGTCATGGTGTCCTGATGTCCTGATGTCATGGTGTCCTGGTGTTCTGATGTCATGGTGTCAAGGTGTCCTGATGTCATGGTGTCCTGATGTCATGGTGTCCTGGTATCATGGTGTCCTGATGTCATGGTGTCCTGATGTCCTGGTGTCCTGATGTCATGGTGTCCTGATGTCATGGTGTAATGGTGTCCTGATGTCATGGTGTCCTGATGTCCTGGTGTCATGGTGTCCTGATGTCATGGTGTCAAGGTGTCCTGATGTCATGGTGTCAAGGTGTCCTGATGTCATGGTGTCCTGGTGTCATGGTGTCCTGATGTCATGGTGTCCTGGTGTCATGGTGTCCTGATGTCATGGTGTCCTGATATCATGGTGTCCTGATGTCATGGTGTCCTGATGTCCTGGTGTCATGGTGTCCTGATGTCATGGTGTCAAGGTGTCCTGATGTCATGGTGTCCTGGTGTCATGGTGTCCTGATGTCATGGTGTCCTGATGTCATGGTGTCCTGGTGTCATGGTGTCCTGATGTCATGGTGTCATGGCGTCCTGATGTCCTGGTGTCATGGTGTCCTGATGTCATGGTGTCCTGATGTCATGGTGTCCTGATGTCATGGTGTCCTGGTGTCATGGTGTCCTGATGTCATGGTGTCATGGCGTCCTGATGTCATGGTGTCCTGATGTCCTGGTGTCATGGTGTCCTGATGTCATGGTGTCCTGATGTCCTGGTGTCATGGTGTCCTGATGTCATGGTGTCAAGGTGTCCTGATGTCATGGTGTCCTGATGTCATGGTGTTCTGATGTCATGGTGTCATGGTGTCCTGATGTCATGGTGTCCTGATGTCATGGTGTCATGGTGTCCTGGTATCATGGTGTCCTGATGTCATGGTGTCCTGATGTCCTGGTGTCATGGTGTCCTGATGTCATGGTGTCAAGGTGTCCTGATGTCATGGTGTCCTGATGTCATGGTGTCCTGGTGTCATGGTGTCCTGATGTCCTGATGTCATGGTGTCAAGGTGTCCTGATGTCATGGTGTCCTGGTGTCATGGTGTCAAGGTGTCCTGATGTCATGGTGTCCTGGTGTCATGGTGTCCTGATGTCATGGTGTCCTGGTGTCATGGTGTCCTGGTGTCATGGTGTCCTGGTGTCATGGTGTCATGGTGTCCTGATGTCATGGTGTCCTGATGTCCTGGTGTCCTGATGTCATGGTGTCCTGGTGTCCTGATGTCATGGTGTCCTGATGTCATGGTGTCCTGGTGTCATGGTGTCCTGATGTCATGGTGTCCTGATGTCATGGTGTCCTGGTGTCCTGATGTCCTGATGTCATGGGGTCATGATGTCCTGATGTCATGGTGTCCTGGTGTCCTGATGTCATGGTGTCCTGGTGTCATGGTGTCCTGATGTCATGGTGTCCTGATGTCATGGTGTCCTGGTGTCATGGTGTCCTGATGTCCTGATGTCATGGTGTCATGATGTCCTGATGTCATGGTGTCCTGATGTCATGGTGTCCTGGTGTCCTGGTGTCATGGTGTCCTGATGTCATGGTGTCATGGTGTCCTGGTGTCATGATGTCCTGATGTCATGTGTCCTGATATCATGGTGTCATGGTGTTCTGGTGTCATGGTGTCCTGATGTCATGGTGTCCTGGTGTCCTGATATCATGGTGTCCTGATGTCATGTGTCCTGGTGTCCTGATGTCATGGTGTCCTGATGTCATGGTGTCCTGATGTCATGGTGTCCTGGTGTCCTGATGTCCTGGTGTCCTGGTGTCATGGTGTCCTGGTGTCCTGGTGTCATGGTGTCCTGGTGTCATGGTGTCCTGATGTCATGGTGTCCTGGTGTCCTGATGTCATGGTGTCCTGATGTCATGGTGTCATGATGTCCTGATGTCCTGATGTCATGTGTCCTGATATCATGGTGTCCTGATGTCATGGTGTCATGGTGTCCTGATGTCATGGTGTCCTGATATCATGGTGTCCTGATGTCATGGTGTCCTGGTGTCCTGGTGTCATGGTGTCCTGATGTCATGGTGTCCTGATATCATGGTGTCCTGATGTCATGGTGTCCTGGTGTCCTGGTGTCATGATGTCCTGATGTCATGTGTCCTGGTGTCATGGTGTCCTGATGTCATGGTGTCATGGTGTCCTGGTGTCATGGTGTCCTGATATCATGGTGTCATGGTGTCCTGATATCATGGTGTCATGGTGTCCTGATGTCCTGGTGTCATGGTGTCCTGATGTCATGGTGTCATGGTGTCCTGGTGTCATGGTGTCCTGATATCATGGTGTCATGGTGTCCTGATGTCATGTGTCCTGATGCTTTCCAATGTTAAATTATATTTACATTTTTATATTTTACTTTTTTTTCATTAATTAAAAAATAAATCCTAAAAAAAAGAAAAAAACCTCAAAACTCTGACGTACGAATATAAAAAATGTATTATTTATTTTCATATTTTATTTATAGCTCTGACAATTTACATGTATATTGTACATTCACATCAGGCCCCGCCCCCGAGGAACGTACAATCTAAGGTCCCTAACTCACATTCATACATACACATACTAGGGACAATTTAGACAGGATCCAATTCACCTACCAGCATGTCTTTGGGGTGTGGGAGGAAACCAGAGTACACGGAGGAAACCCACACAGGCACAGGGAGAACATGCAAACTCCAGGCAGGAGGTGCCGTGGTTGGGATTCGAACCAACGACCCGAGTACTGCCAGGTGGAGGCACTAACCACTTAGCCTGAAATCAGAAGCGAGCGGCAGAAGGTTGATGTGGGACGATCTAACACCAAAGGGTCTATTATCACAGAATCTGCTGGATGACCATCACAAGCCATCACCCATAATCCATGAATCCTGACCGAATTTTACATCATACTGAGATCTTCCTATGATCATCAGCTCCATCTAGTGGCCATAATGTGGTATTTTTTTCTGAGATACCTCAATCAGGAAAATAGCACATTATAGCCACTAGATGGAGCTGATGACCGCAGGAAACCTCTGTATTAAACCAAACATTTGTGACGGCGGGGTGACAGCGGGGTGACGACAGGGTGACGATGGGGTGACGGAGGTGTGACGGCGGGGTGACAGCGGGGTGACGGCAGGGTGACGGCGGAGTGACTGCTTGTGACGGCGGGGTGACTGCTTGTGACGGCGGGGTGACTGCTTGTGACGGCGGGGTGACGGCGGGGTGACTGCTTGTGACGGTGGGGTGACGGCGGGGTGACGGCAGGGTGACGGCGGGGTGACTGCTTGTGACGGCGGGGTGACTGCTTGTGACGGTGGGGTGACGGCGGGGTGACTGCTTGTGACGGCGGGGTGACTGCTTGTGACGGTGGGGTGATGGCGGGGTGACGGCGGGGTGACTGCTTGTGACGGTGGGGTGACTGCTTGTGACGGTGGGGTGACAGCGGGGTGACGACAGGGTGACTGCTTGTGACGGCGGGGTGACGGCAGGGTGACTGCTTGTGACGGTGGGGTGACAGCGGGGTGACGACAGGGTGACTGCTTGTGACAGCGGGGTGACGGCAGGGTGACTGCTTGTGACGGTGGGGTGACGGTGGGGTGACAGCGGGGTGACGACGGGGTGACTGCT
The DNA here is from genome assembly GCF_062004578.1 of Staurois parvus. Classification (NCBI taxonomy): domain Eukaryota; kingdom Metazoa; phylum Chordata; class Amphibia; order Anura; family Ranidae; genus Staurois; species Staurois parvus. The sequence goes on from NW_028319337.1 coordinate 177,065, forward strand.
TGTGACGGTGGGGTGACAGCGGGGTGACTGCTTGTGACGGCGGGGTGACAGCGGGGTGACGGCAGGGTGACTGCTTGTGACGGTGGGGTGACGACGGGGTGACTGCTTGTGATGGCGGGGTGACGACGGGGTGACGGCGGGGTGACAGCAGGGTGACTGCTTGTGACGTTCGTCCAGAAAATGTGAAGGTCTGCCTGGTGGGTACAAATCGAATTATTGCTTTACATTTGTCTTCATATTATATACTGTAATGGAAATATTACATGAAGACCGGATTGTATGGAGATTGTACAATCAGATCGTATAGGGCGTAACCAGCTTTAAGATGACCATAAACTATACAATCAGATTGTACAATCACATTGTAGGGGTATAGGGTGTAAGATGACCATAAACTATACAATCAGATTGTACAATCACATTGTAGGAGTATAGGGTGTAAGATGACCATAAACTATACAATCAGATTGTACAATCTCCTTTCGATTGCCCGTCATCTATACAACACAAAGTTTTGACAGATTTCTTACTCATTGGCCGAATCGCTCTGACAAGTCACACACACAGGTCCTTCTGCTGATCAGACCCCCCCCCCCCACCATCCAATTGGTAAAGAAAGACATTTCAATGAAGACATTACTGAGCAGCCTGTAACCTCCTGGTCTGCACTGCCACCCGCTGGGCCCTGTATGGAACTGCATGAGGGGCCCCAATTCATTCATCCAAAAGAAAAAAACTAAAATCGCTCTCTACCGGTAAACTCTGATATTGGAGACAACGGGGGCAGTGGCCTGAAGACGGTTTTCCGGGATCGATCGTGATCCTAAAAGTTGTTTTCCTGTGTTTTTTCTATGCTATTTTCACATAAAGAAAATTAAATAAAAATAAAAATGTATTTGTGTCCTTCATTTTATTTATTTTTAAAAAAGAAAAACTTCAGCAAAAAAAAAAAATGAGGACAATGTGAAGGAGATGTTACAGTCAGTGGTGGTATACCAGCATAATGCACACAATGGCCTTCCGAGAGAGGGAAGGGCAGCCCAACGTACACAATGACATCACTGACTCCGCCCACTGCTTCTGGACTTCTTCAGGAGCTCGGAAGAGGAGGAGGAGAAGGAGGAGGAAGAGGAGGAGAAGGAGGAGGAGGAAGAGGAGGAGAAGGAGGAGGAGAAGGAGGAGGAAGAGGAGGAGAAAGAGAAGGAGGAGGAAGAGGAGGAGAAGGAGGAGGAGAAGGAGGAGGAAGAGGAGGAGAAAGAGAAGGAGGAGGAAGAGGAGGAGAAGGAGGAGGAGAAGGAGGAGGAAGAGAAAGAGAAGGAGGAGGAAGAGGAGGAGAAGAAGGAGGAGGAGAGGAGGAGTAGGAGGAGGAAGAGGAGAAGAAGGAGGAGAAGGAAGAGGAAAAGGAGGAGGAGGAGAAAGAGGAGAAGGAGGAGAAGGAAGAAGAGAAGGAGGAGGAGAAGAAAGAGGATAAGGAGGAGGAGAAGGAGGAGAAGGAGAAGAAGGAGGAGGAGGAGAAGGAAGAGGAGGAGGAGAAGGAGGAGGAGAAGGAATAGGAGAAGGAGGTGAAGGAGGAGGAGGAGAAGGAAGAGGAGAAGGAGGAGGAGGAGAAGGAGAAGGAGGAGGAGAAAGAGGAGGAGAAGGAGAAGGAAGAAGAGGAGAAGAAGGATGAGGAGGAGAAGAAAGAGGAGAAGGAGGAGGAGAAGGAAGAGGAGAAGGAGGAGGAGAAGGAGGAGGAGGAGGAGAAGAAGGAAGAGGAGAAGGAGGAGGAGAAGGAGGAGAAGGAAGAGGAGAAGGAGGAGGAGAAGGAAGAGGAGGAGGAGGAGGAGGAGGAGAAGGAAAAGGAGTAGGAGGAGAAGGAGGAGGAGAAGGAGGAGGAGAAAGAGGAGAAGGAGGAGGAGAAGGAGGAGGAGAAAGAGGAGAAGGAGGAGGAGAAGGAGGAGGAGAAGGAGGAGGAGAAAGAGGAGAAGGAGGAGGAGAAGGAGGAGGAGAAGGAAGAGGAGGAGGAGAAGGAAGAGGAGGAGGAGGAGAAGGAGAAGGAGGAGGAGAAGGAAGAGGAGGAGAAGGAAGAGGAGAAGGAGGAGGAGAAGGAGGAGGAGGAGGAGAAGGAAAAGGAGAAGGATGTGGAGAAGGAGTAGGAGGAGAAGGAGGAGGAGGAGAAGAAAGAGGATAAGGAGGAGGAGAAGGAGGAGGAGGAGGAGGAGGAGGAGGAGAAGGAGTGGTGTACATGCTCTGCTGGTGCTGATTGTATTGAATAAAGAAGCCCGGTTACCCCATGGAGACTCTCCCTCTCCTATGTGTTCAGCCATGGATCCCCAGTGATCCTGAGGAAGGTGCTGCAAGGAACGGCGCTTCCATAGGTTCCATGGATACTAGCAGCTCGAAAAGCACTAGAAAAAAACGCCGGCTAAAAAAAAAAATAATAATATTTGCGTTTTTGCTGGTGTTTTTGGAGTGTTTAGGAGCATTTGCAAAAAAAAAGTGTTTAGGAGAGTTAGTGTTGTTCAAGTAGCGGCGACCGCCAGTGTCCTTAACAACCAGCTGGTTGTCAAGGAGCTGGCCAGTGAGCCGGCTGCCATGTCCTTAGCAATGAAGTTCCCCGTTGACAACTGAATGGAAAAAAAACAATTGCCGGCAATGAAAACTTTATTTAAAAAAAACAGCGTGGGGTTCACCCCTTTCCACAAGCCCTTAGGTATGGTATGCATTTTGAGGGGAACCCCAACAGTAAAAAAAAAAAAATGTGCCCCTCAAATCCATACCAGACCCTTATCCGAGCATGCAGCCTGGCAGGCCAAGAAAAAGGGAGGGTCCTGCCCCGACCCCTCCTGAACCATATCAAACCACATGCCCTCAACATGGGGGGGTGCTATGGGCCCCCAGAGCACCTTGTCCCCATATCGAGGGCACTGACCACCAGTGCTAAAGGGGGCTGAGACCACCTATGCAGCAGAGGGCACATACCATCAATGCTGCAGGGGCCAATAACCACTAATTCTGCAGAGGACACTGATCACACATTCTGCAGGGTACACTGACCCCCACTGTTTAACTGATCACTGACCACCTTTTAACAGGTTACTCACCAATGGCCATCAACCTTTGGGGTGCACTGACCACAAATGGTTTATGGGGCACTTATCATTGATGTTTGAGGGGACGATGACCACTGACCACCAACTTTTAAGGGGATACCCACCACCGACCACCAACTTTTAAGGGGGGTATACACCACTGACCACCAACCTTTTGGGAGCTATCCACCACTGATAACATTTAAGGGGAGCATCCACCACTGACCACCAACCTTCAAGGAGCTATCCACCACTGACCACCAACCTTTAAGGAGCTATCCACCACTGATAACCAACCTTTAAGGAGCTATCCACCACTGATAACCAACCTTTAAGGGGCTATCCACCACTGACCACCAACCTTAAATGGGGGTATCCACCACTGACCACCAACCTTAAATGGGGGTATCCACCACTGACCACCAACCTTTAAGGGGGCTATCCACCACTGACCACCAACCTTTCAGGGGGTTATCCACCACTGACCACCAACCTTTCAGGGGGCTATCCACCACTGACCACCAACCTTTCAGGGGGTTATCCACCACTGACCACCAACAATTAAGGGGGTTATCCACCACTGACCAACAACCTTTCAGGGGGTTATCCACCACTGACCACCAACCTTTCAGGGGGTTATCCACCACTGACCACCAACCTTTCAGGGGGTTATCCACCACTGACCACCAACCTTTCAGGGGGTTATCCACCACTGACCACCAACAATTAAGGGGGTTATCCACCACTGACCACCAACCTTTCAGGGGCTATCCACCACTGACCACCAACCTTTCAGGGGGTTATCCACCACTGACCACCAACAATTAAGGGGGTTATCCACCACTGACCACCAACCTTTCAGGGGGTTATCCACCACTGACCACCAACCTTTCAGGGGGTTATCCACCACTGACCACCAACCTTTCAGGGGGTTATCCACCACTGACCACCAACCTTTCAGGGGGTTATCCACCACTGACCACCAACAATTAAGGGGGTTATCCACCACTGACCACCAACCTTTCAGGGGGTTATCCACCACTGACCACCAACAATTAAGGGGGTTATCCACCACTGACCACCAACCTTTCAGGGGGTATCCACCACTGACCACCAACCTTTCAGGGGGTTATCCACCACTGACCACAAACCTTTAAGAGGGGCGTACACCACTGATCACCAACCTTTAAGAGGGGCGTACACCACTGACCACCAACCTTTAAGAGGGGCGTACACCACTGACCACCAACCTTTCAGGGGGTTATCCACCACTGACCACAAACCTTTAAGAGGGGCGTACACCACTGATCACCAACCTTTAAGAGGGGCGTACACCACTGACCACCAACCTTTAAGGGGATTATCCACCACCCCCGTGCACCCCCTGCACCTGCCTAGTGACGCCACTGCCTTCTGAACTTCAGTCTTCAATAACTGAAACAAAGAAAAATCTATTTGTGAGAAATTTGTTATGGAACCTCGCAAAGGTGAGGAGCAAAAATAAAATTGAGCGAAGACAAATGCTTCATGGGTAGGCCGAGAACTTTTCAGTCGCCCCTCGTAGTTTTTTCATTCACTAACTCACCGGTTAGGTGCGGGTCAAAACTATGGACTGAAAAAAGTGTTTATGGGGGAAAGGTACTAATGAATGACCCGGGTAGATCCGTTTTTCATCCATTTAGATCCGTTTACATGCGTTTTAATCCCTTTTTGCTCCGTCTACATCTGTTGACATCCGTTTTTTTGTCTGTTTTTCATCCGTTTTTTCATCTGTTTTTTTCATGTTTTTCATCTGTTTATATCGGTTTACAATAATTTTCCATCTGTTTACATCCGTTTTTCAGCCTTATAGATCCATTTACATCCATATTCATCCATTTACATCCGTTTTTTCATGTTTTTCATCCGTTTTTCATCTGATTACATCCATTTACATCCATTTTCCTTCACTTTTTCATCCGTTTACATCCATTTTTCATCCGTTTACATTGGTTTACAATCATTTTTTATTTTTATATCCGCTTTCATCCAATTACATCAGTTTTTGGTCCATCTACATCTGTTGACATCTGTTTTTTCATCCGTTTACATCCGTTTTTTCATGTTTTTCATCCATTTTTTGTCTTTTTCATCTGTTTTTTGTCAGCTTACATTCGTTTTTTTATCTGTTTTTTTATCTGTTTTTCATCTGTTTACATCCGTTGTTTCATCTGGTTTTTCATGTTTTTCATACGTTTACATCTGTTTTTTTCATGTTTTTTTAATTGATAGGAAGGGTGGGGCGGAGGTTAAGATGATGCAAATGGAATTTATGTATTGGTGAAAGTTTTTTTATTTCTATGTGCAGTAGATGCTCTTTTGTACTGGAAAAAAGTAAGAAAAGATATTATTATAATAATAATAATAATAATAATTATAATAATAAAACATTCTGGGGTAATTGGAGGGGGTGAGGGTGGGAGGAAGGGTGGAGCAGGGGATAAGATGATGCAAATGGAATTTATGTATTGGTGAATTTTTTTTTATTTCTATGTGCATTAGATGCTCTTTTTGTATTCGAAAAATGTAATAAAAGATATATAAAAAAAAATTAAAAAAATTCTGGGGCAATTGGAGGAGGCAGGGGATAAGAAGATGCAAATTGAATTTATGTATTGGTGAATTTTTTTTTATTTCTATGTGCATTAGATGCTCTTTTTGTATTGGAAAAATGTAATAAAATATATAACAGAAAAAAAAATTCTAGGGTAATTGAAGGAGGCAGGGGATAAGACGATGCAAATTGAATTTATGTATTGGTGAAGTTTTTCCATTTCTATGTGCATTAGATGCTCTTTTTGTATTGGAAAAATGTAATAAAAGATGTAAGAAAAGAAAAAAAAAATTTCTGGAGTAATTGGAGGGGGTGAGGGCGGGGCAGGGGATAAGACGATGCAAATAGAATTTATGTATTGGTGAAGTTTTTGGGGTTTTTTTCTATGTGCATTAGATGCTCTTTTTGTAATGGGAAAAATGTAATAAAAGATATAATAATAAAAAAAAGTAAAAAAAAGTCTGGGGTAATTGGAGGGGGTGAGGGTGGGGGGCAGGGGATAAGACGATGCAAATGGGATTTATGTATTGGTGACGTTTTTTTTTTATTTCTATGTGCATTCGATGCTCTTTTTGTATTGGAAAAATGTAATAAAAGATATATATAAAAAAAAAAAAAAATGAAGATGCATGGAGGCAGAGTCGAGATATAACATAGGGGATAAATCCTTGTAAATGCAGAGCTGAGATTAAAAATCAAATACATGTAACCATCTAAAGTAGGGCATTAGAGATGTAAGAAACCTCAATCACTAATGCAAAATGAAGGATCTCAAGTTCCAACAAGGATCAAAAACAGCTCAAAGTCCAGCCACCCTCATAAATGTGGTGTGAAAATGACACGTAGATCAGAGGAGTGCAGTTTGCAGGAGGAAATCTCACAGGGGAACGTGGTTATGTTCCAGCCCAGTTAATAATTTTGACATTAGAGCCCGAATGCTGTATGCCCAGAAAAAATGCCTCAGTTAGTGACTCTTGGATTAGAGTCTAATGAAAAATCCCGCTATGGCTGGCACTTGTAGTCCTCCACGATGTGGATATATCCCTTTAATCATGAGGATGATCGTATACGGCGGTCAAGAATTTAGGCGCTCATAGGGAATAAAAAATGTAGCGACGTAGTATAATACCATTTATTTAAATATTCCAGATAAAAGACTATATTCCACTCACATCATATGCCACGCATAGAGATTAACAAACCAGAAGCGGCGCACCATCCTGAGGATTTACCGCCCTTCCTGACCAGGACATTTTTTGCGTTAATTTAACTGACATTTGCGCGGTCATGCAACGCTGCACCCAAATGTAAGGGGCGGAGACAAGGGGTGACTCCGAAAGGGGGTGTTCCTACACCTGCTCTCTGAGAAAAAAAATGCCCTGGCCATGCCTGTGGGATCCCCATGGAATATGGAAATCATTGTAGCAGGCACAGCTACTACACCACTACTTCCGCGATCTCCACCAGCTTCCACGTCCCGTGCCGAGCAACTGACCTGCTGCTTACTGAACACAGAGGTTCACTCGCTCACGGGTGCCATGCAGGGAACATTGCATTTCTCAATGAATGCAAAGAGTTCTCTGGATGAGCTAGAGACCATGGCATCGCCTCTCCGCCTCTCCGCCTCTCCACCTCCATCTTTGAATGAACCTCACTCACAGCCTATGACCTCCTATGTTTCTATTGGAGCTGGGCAGCTCCTTGGTGCAGGCCAAGCGTCTGGGTTGAGACGCGGTCCCATGGACTTCAATTATGAAACCACACATCAACAGCCCCTCAACTGCCTAAATAAACAAGGCCTGATGCCTTGATGCCTATCGCCATGCCCCTGCTTCCAACATTGTCCGGGACCCCACTACTGTCACACTGTCTACCCCCCTCTCACCTGACTGTGCGCTGCCTGCACCTACCCACCTCCACCAGGTCTGGGAAGGACAGGAGGGGCCCCCCAGTGTACATGCACCAGGGACCACACAGGCTTCCAGGGCAAGGGAGTGCAGTGGGAATGTGCAGGGATGCCAGGCATGGGGATGGTTGTTTACCAGGGTGATGAGGAAGTTGGTTGCCATGGTGAAGGGTGGTTCGGTGCCAGGGTGACGAGGTTATGGGTTGCCAGGGTGAAGGGGTGGTGGGTTAGCGGGGTGACTGGGTGGCTGGTTGCCAGGGTGAAGGGTGGTTGGTTGCCAGGGTGCTGGGTTGCAAGGGTGATGGGTTAGCAGGGTGACGGGGTGGTTGGTTGCCAGGGGGAAGGGTGGTTGGTTGCCAGGGTGGTGGGTTGCAAGGGTGATGGGGTGGTGGGTTAGCAGGGTGTCGGGGTGGTTGGTTGCCAGGGGGAAGGGTGGTTGGTTGCCAGGGTGGTGGGTTGCAAGGGTGATGGGATGGTGGGTAAGCAGGGTGTCGGGGTGGTTGGTTGCCAGGGTGATGAGGAGGTGGGTTGCAAGGGTGATGGGGTGGTGGGTTAGCAGGGTGACAGGGTTGTTGGTTGCTAGGGTGAAGAGGTGGTTGGTTGCCAGGGTGATGAGCGGTTAATTGCCATGGTGAGGGGGTTACTTGGCGTGAGAGTCATCGTTCCCATGTTTGGTCAGGGCAAAGTGCCAACTCACAGGGAGAGGGTGGGGAGTACGTGGGAGACCACTATGGTATACAGATAGCCCCTGCCAGGTTTGGGCCCCTCTGCTGACCCAATGGGTCCCAGGCCTGGTCCAGCAGGACAGCCAGCACCCCCCCCCCCCCCCCCCCCCCCCCATCAGTGGCCCTGGGGCTGACGCCACTCATTCTACTCAATATATATATTTCATGTCCCTGGATGTATTTATGACACATCTGTCAGCACTTCATTTATTTTGATATATTCAGAGCGATTTGTATTCATTTTGTTGAGCTTTCTGGGGCCCTCCGTGGATTAATGACACGTTATTGTCCAGCATTTCATTTATATATAGAAATCTGAGCCGGGCGTTAAATATTCCTCCCATCGCATCCTCAATAACCTTTCAGGGGTCAAACATCAACAAAAAGACTAAAAAATAAATAAAAAGAAACAAAACGTAATCCACGTTTCTACACCGTGCAGAGATGTGGCAGGAGAGTACAAAGATGGCGAAGAAGTCCCCGCCCCTTACCGGAGGGAAGCCATTTTCCCGAAGACTTCCTCCTGCAGGAAAGTAGTAGAGAATGGCTCCGCCCCTCGTAGTCAGACAACGCGAGGGTCACCTTTCATTTCTCTCTAGTGCTGAGAGGCGGCCATAGGGATTGGTCGTTGGATCACGTGATTCTATCCATCGTCCTGTTTTGTTCGCGCTGAGATTAGCAAAATGGCGGCGAATTGTAAATAAAACGAGTGAAGCGGAATTACTGGAGGAGCAAGATGGCTGCCGGAGGTTTCCAAGGAGACGCCCGTGTTGAGCTGCTGAATCTGTGACAGAAACGTCGCCGGGCCCGGGAGGAGGAGAGCGGGTGAGAAATACCGTACAGGGGGTGAGATTACCGTACCGTGCGGTACAGGGGTGTCATGTCTGGGGGAGGGGAGACTATAATGTGACAGTGTCATTCTATCTGTATACATATCGCTGGTTATATTCCTGTTCATGTTTGTCTCTCTGGAGGTCAGGAAACCAGAACCAGACGTCCCGGGGGGGGTGATATCTATCTCGGTACCCGTCCCAGGGGACTGCGTAATCTCTGTCCTGGGGGGGGGGGGAGACTGCGTAATCTCTGTCCTGGGGGGGGGGAGACTGCGTAATCTCTGTCCTGGGGGGGGGGGGAGACTGCGTAATCTCTGTCCTGGGGGGGGGGAGACTGCGTAATCTCTGTCCTGGGGGGGGGGGAGACTGCGTAATCTCTGTCCTGGGGGGGGGGAGACTGCGTAATCTCTGTCCTGGGGGGGGGGAGACTGCGTAATCTCTGTCCTGGGGGGGGGGAGACTGCGTAATCTCTGTCCTGGGGGGGGGGAGACTGCGTAATCTCTGTCCTGGGGGGGGGGGGGAGACTGCGTAATCTCTGTCCTGGGGGGGTGGCGAGACTGCGTAATCTCTGTCCTGGGGGGGGGGGTGGCGAGACTGCGTAATCTCTGTCCTGGGGGGGGGGGTGGCGAGACTGCGTAATCTCTGTCCTGGGGGGGGGGGGGGGGGTGGCGAGACTGCGTAATCTCTGTCCTGGGGGGGGGGGGGTGGCGAGACTGCGTAATCTCTGTCCTGGGGGGGGTGGCGAGACTGCGTAATCTCTGTCCTGGGGGGGGGGGGGGGGGAGACTGCGTAATCTCTGTCCTGGGGGGGGGGGGGGAGACTGCGTAATCTCTGTCCTGGGGGGGGGGGGGGGAGACTGCGTAATCTCTGTCCTGGGGGGGGGGGGGGAGACTGCGTAATCTCTGTCCTGGGGGGGGGGAGGGAGACTGCGTAATCTCTGTCCTGGGGGGGGGAGACTGCGTAATCTCTGTCCTGGGGGGGGAGACTGCGTAATCTCTGTCCTGGGGGGGGTGGCGAGACTGCGTAATCTCTGTCCTGGGGGGGGGGGGGGGGAGACTGCGTAATCTCTGTCCTGGGGGGGGGGGGGGGGAGACTGCGTAATCTCTGTCCTGGGGGGGGGGGGGGGAGACTGCGTAATCTCTGTCCTGGGGGGGGGGGGGGGAGACTGCGTAATCTCTGTCCTGGGGGGGGGGGGGGAGACTGCGTAATCTCTGTCCTGGGGGGGGGGGGGGGAGACTGCGTAATCTCTGTCCTGGGGGGGGGGAGGGAGACTGCGTAATCTCTGTCCTGGGGGGGGGAGACTGCGTAATCTCTGTCCTGGGGGGGGAGACTGCGTAATCTCTGTCCTGGGGGGGGGAGACTGCGTAATCTCTGTCCTGGGGGGGGGAGACTGCGTAATCTCTGTCCTGGGGGGGGGGAGACTGCGTAATCTCTGTCCTGGGGGGGGGAGACTGCGTAATCTCTGTCCTGGGGGGGGGAGACTGCGTAATCTCTGTCCTGGGGGGGGGAGACTGCGTAATCTCTGTCCTGGGGGGGGGAGACTGCGTAATCTCTGTCCTGGGGGGGGGAGACTGCGTAATCTCTGTCCTGGGGGGGGGAGACTGCGTAATCTCTGTCCTGGGGGGGGGAGACTGCGTAATCTCTGTCCTGGGGGGGGGGAGACTGCGTAATCTCTGTCCTGGGGGGGGGAGACTGCGTAATCTCTGTCCTGGGGGGGGGAGACTGCGTAATCTCTGTCCTGGGGGGGGGAGACTGCGTAATCTCTGTCCTGGGGGGGGGAGACTGCGTAATCTCTGTCCTGGGGGGGGGAGACTGCGTAATCTCTGTCCTGGGGGGGGGAGACTGCGTAATCTCTGTCCTGGGGGGGGGAGACTGCGTAATCTGTCCTGGGGGGGGAGACTGCGTAATCTCTGTCCTGGGGGGGGGGGAGACTGCGTAATCTCTGTCCTGGGGGGGGAGACTGCGTAATCTCTGTCCTGGGGGGGGGGAGAGACTGCGTAATCTCTGTCCTGGGGGGGGGGGAGGAGAGACTGCGTAATCTCTGTCCTGGGGGGGGGGGGAGGAGGGACTGCGTAATCTCTGTCCTGGGGGGGGGGGGAGGAGAGACTGCGTAATCTCTGTCCTGGGGGGGGGGGGGAGGAGAGACTGCGTAATCTCTGTCCTGGGGGGGGGGGGGAGGAGAGACTGCGTAATCTCTGTCCTGGGGGGGGGGGGGAGACTGCGTGATCTCTGTCCTGGGGGGGGGGGGAAGACTGCGTGATCTCTGTCCCGGGGTTTCCAATTACGTCCTGTAGGCCCAATCTTTACCCTGGTGGTCTAATCTACGTCCTGGGGGGTCATCTATATCTCGGGGGTCTGATATACACTACATTGCCCCCAGTATTGGTCGCCGCCCTTTCCACACACATGACCTTCAATGGTCTCCCAGTCTTAGGCTGGCCATACATTATACAATTTTCTTGAGAATTTTTCTTTAGATTTACCAAAAACCATATAATTGGAGGTCAAACCGAAACAACACCAGTCAGGTTCCTCCACCCCAAACTGGCTCCTCCATGTCTTTATGGACCTTGCTTTGTGCACTGGGGGGCAGTCATGTTGGAACAGGAAGGGGCCATCCCCAAACTCCTCCCACAAAGTTGGGAGCATGAAAATGTCGCCTTAAAAATTCCCTTCACTGGAACTAGGGGGCCAAGCCCAACCCCTGAAAAACAACCCCACACCATAATCCCCCCTCCACCAAACTTTACACTTGGCACAATGCAGTCAGGTAAGTATTGTTCTCCTGGCAACCGCCAAACTCAGACACGTCCATCGGATTACCAGACAGAGAAGTGTGATTGGTTACTCCAGAGAACAAGTCTCCTCTGCTCTAGAGTCCAGTGGCAGCGTGCTTTACACCACGGCATCTGACGCTTTGCATTGCACTTGGTGATGGAAGGTTTGGATGCAGCTGCTCGGCCATGGAAACCCATTCCATGAAGCTCTCTACGCACTGTTGTTGGGCTCATCTGAAGGTCACACCAAGTTTGGAGGTCTTTAGCTATTGACTCTGCAGACAGTTGGTGACTTCTGCGCACTGTGCGCTTCAGCATGCGCTGACCCCGCCCTGTCATGTGACGTGGCCTACCACTTGGTGGCTGAGTGGCTGTTGTTCCCAGTTGCTTCCACTTTGTTATAATCCCACTAACAGTTGAGCGTGGAATATTTAGTAGCCAGGAAATGTCACGGATGGACTTATTGCCCAGGTGGCCACCTATCACGGGACCACGCTTGGAGTCACTGAGCTCCTGAGAGCGACCCATTCTTTCACCAATGTTTGTAGAAGCCGTCTGCATGCCTAGGGGCTTGATTGTATACGCCTGTGTCCATGGAGGGGATTGGAACACCTGAATCACATGATATGGAGGGGATTGGGACACCTGAATCACATGATATGGAGGGGATTGGGACACCTGAATCACATGATATGGAGGGGATTGGAACACCTGAATCACATGATATGGAGGGGATTGGAACACCTGAATCACATGATTGGAGGGGATTGGAACACCTGAATCACATGATATAGAGGGGATTGGAAAACCTGAATCGCATGATATGGAGGGGATTGGAACCCCTGAATCACATGATTTGGGGGGCGGGGCCAATACTTTTGGTAAAATAGTGTATGTCCTAGCGCTTTCATATACAGTGAAGGTAATGTGTATTTGCTCCCCGGCTGATGTTGAATGTTTGCCCCTCACACAGAAATGATCGGTCTAAAAATCGAATGTCTGATGTATTCTGTCTCTCAGTGTTACAATACAACAACAAATTCAGCAGAAATGCGTCTAACAAATGATGACTGAACTTCCCTGTGAGGACTCAGCCAACAATCAGCTCCAGGAAGATGAAAGAAGGTGTGACGTTCCCTGTGAGGACTCAGCCAACAATCAGCTCCAGGAAGATGAAAGAAGGTGTGACGTTCCCTGTGAGGACTGTTACAATTAGAAGACGCCGATGTGAAGCCAAGCTATCTGCAAGAAGTCCCCGCAAAGTCCCACTGTTGGGAAAAAGACGTGTGCTGAAGAGGTTACAATCTGCCAAAGAGCACATTGACCGGCCTAAAGAGAAATGACCCAACATTTTGTGGACGGATGAAAGTAAGATTGTTCTTTTTGGGTCTAGTGGGCGGAGACAGTTTGTCAGACGACCCCCAAACACTGAATTCATCCACAGTACACTGTGAAGACTGTGAAGCATGGTGGTGCAAGCATCATGATATGGGGATGTTTCTCATACTACGGTGTTGGGCCTATTTATCGCATACCAGGGATCATGGATCAGTTTGAATCCATCAGAATACTTGAAGAGGTCATGCTGCCTTATGCTGAAGAGGAAATGCCCTTGAAATGGGTGTTCCAACAAGACAACGACCCCAAACACACCAGTAAACGTGCAACATCTTGGTTCCAGACCAACAAGATGGACGTTATGGATTGGCCAGCCCAATCCCCGGATCTTCATCCAATAGAAAACTTGTGGGGTGACATCAAAAATGCCGTTTCTGAGGCAAAACCAAGAAATAGAGAAGAACTGTGGAATGTGGTCCAATCATCCTGGGCTGGAATACCTGATCACAGGGGCCAGAAGTTGGGGGACTCCATGCAACACAGATGTACAGCAGTTCTCAGAAACAGTGCGACTACAACCAAATATTCATGAAGTCATTCAAAGGAAAGCAAAATCTTCAAACATTTCTCAGTTTACAGTGGGGCAAAAAAGTATTTAGTCACCATCAATGGTACAAGTTCTCCCACTTACAGAGATGAGAGAGGCCTGTAATTGGCATCATAGGGAGACCTCAACTATGAGAGACAAAATGAGAAAACAAATCCAGACAATCTCATTGGCTGATCTGGAAAGAATTTATTTGCAAATTATGGTGGAAAATAAGTATTTGGTCCCCTACAAACAAGCAAGATTTCTGGCTCTCACAGACCTGGACCTTCTTCTATAAGAGGCTCCTCTGTCCTGCACTCATTACCTGTATCAATGGCACCTGTTTGAACTTGTTATCAGTATAAAAGACACCTGTCCACAACCTCAAACAGTCACACTCCAAACTCCACTATGGTGAAGACCAAAGAGCTGTCGAAGGACACCAGAAACAAAATTGTAGACCTGCACCAGGCTGGGAAGACTGAATCTGCAATAGGCAAGCAGCTTGGTGTGAACAAATCAACTGTGGGAGCAATAATTAGAAAATGGGAGACATACAAGACCACTGATAATCTCCCTCCATCTGGGGCTCCACGCAAGATCTCACCCCGTGGGGTCAAAATGATCACAAGAACGGTGAGCAAAAATCCCAGGACCACACGGGGGGACCTAGTGAATGACCTGCAGAGAGCTGGGACCAACGTAACAAAGGCTACCATCAGTAACACACTACGCCGCCAGGGACTCAGATCCTGCAGTGCCAGACGTGTCCCCCTGCTAAAGCCAGTACATGTCCGGGGCCCTTCTGAAGTTTGCTAGAGAGCATTTGGATGATCCAGAAGAGGATTGGGAGAATGTCATATGGTCAGATGAAACCAAAATAGAACTGTTTGGTAGAAACACAACTCATCGTGTTTGGAGAAGAGAGAATGCTGAGTTGTATCCAAAGAACACCATACCTACTGTGAAGCATGGGGGTGGCAACATCATGCTTTGGGGCTGTTTCTCCGCAAAGGGACCAGGCCGACTGATCCATGTACAGGACAGAATGAATGGGGCCATGTATCGTGAGATTTTGAGTGCAAACCTCCTTCCATCAGCAAGGGCATTGAAGATGAAACGTGGCTGGGTCTTCCAACATGACAATGATCCCAAACATACTGCCCGGGCAACGAAGGAGTGGCTTCGTAAGAAGCATTTCAAGGTCCTGGAGTGGCCTAGCCAGTCTCCAGATCTCAACCCCATAGAAAACCTTTGGAGGGAGTTGAAAGTCCGTGTTGCCCAGCGACAGCCCCAAAACATCACTGCTCTAGAGGAGATCTGCATGGAGGAGGAGATCTGCATGGAGGATGGGCCAACATACCAGCAACAGTGTGTGCCAACCTTGTGAAGACTTCCAGGAAACGTCTGACCTCTGTCATTGCCAACAAAGGATATATAACAAAGTATTGACATGAACTTTTCATATTCACCAAATACTTATTTTCCACCATAATTTGCAAATAAATTCTTTCCAGATCAGCCAATGAGATTGTCTGGATTTGTTTTCTCATTTTGTCTCTCATAGTTGAGGTCTCCCTATGATGCCAATTACAGGCCTCTCTCATCTCTGTAAGTGGGAGAACTTGTACAATTGGTGGGGACTAAATACTTTTTTGCCCCACTGTATATAGTGAATGTTTGAGTTTGTAAAGAATACAAACACTGCGATTTTTTTTTTTTTTTTTTTTTTTTTTTTTTTTTTTGAACCATCTAATATTCACTTTTCTTCCATTTTTTTAGAGGAACAACACAAATTTGATGTATTTTTCTTCATGTTGTGATTTGGAATGGAATGTGTCCTGTTCCCAATGCATTTGTGTGGATGGAAATAAAAGCTATTAGGATTTTCAGCTTTAGTCACTTTTTTCAACACACTGCTAATATTTTGAACACAACTGTACGTCCCCTCGGACTGGCGTAGGTCCCCTCGGTCTGGCGTAGGTCCCCTCGGTCTGGCGTAGGTCCCCTCGGTCTGGCGTACGTCGCACACATGAAGGGACAAGTCAATCGCGTCTTTCCAGAAAACGTCAGGTCCGGTATGTTTGGGACGTCATGTCACACCACTGACCAAGCACAGCTGTTTATTTCCTGACCACCTGGGAGGTAACCGCACCAATTCATTAAGAGTGACACCATAGGTGATTCGCTGGATGAGAGTCTCTGGAGAATGGCCCCTCCAGTATTATGGACTTGGCTGTGCACCATACTTCACCTGAGGCAAACCCCGGAGCTGGGAGTCAGAGCTCTGGATGCTGAATCACCCCTTCCGCCACTGAGGCCCAGTTGGCTTATACAGGGTTGAAGAGTCTCTCTGTCTGCCATCGTGTGTTCTAAGTCAAGGTTAGCCCTGCCCCCCCTCCATCCACATTTATCTCCATTGAGTCCAGGCTGTCACCAACCCCATTGGACCTGGGATGACACCATCGTAGACTTCTGCCTGAGTCAGGATTCAGTCCCACCTCTGCCATTTAATTGTTGGACATCATTTCTGTCCACTGAAATTCTAACCTTTCATAGGCGAGGCTCCGATTTGGGCAGAATTTGAGACCCTGGGTACAGCCTTACTGTTGGACTAGGATGCTTCATAGAACCAGGACTGATTCCTTGGGGAAGCTCATGACCAACATGGCGGATCGGAGAGCAAAAACAGAGTCTTCTCTTCTGTCATCTCCATCAAATGAGTCTTCCAATTCTCTTTCCTTTCACAGGATGTCGGCATGTGAAGAAGACAGCGCTGTTCCGGCTCACCGGGCCCCTCAGCCCCTCTCACTGGCCCCCGATCTGGCACAGGCTCACCCACTGCTGGACATCTCCCTGACACCAGACAAAGGAGGCGGGATATTGCGCAGAGAGCCCTCCGGGAGGAAGAAGGGACCACGGCAGGTGAGGCCACAAACTTGGTAAAGCAGAACTCCAATGAGGGTACAATTTATATTGTTCTCAATCACCACCATAATAATAGGATTGCTTTTACATTTTATGATTTTTTAATTTTTTTTATTTTATAAATTTTTTCTTTAACCCCCCTGGCGGTATTCCCAAGTGCAGCTCGGGGTTAATTATCAGTGCCAACAGCGGTAACCCCCCCCCCTCCCCCGAGCTACACCCGGGATTACCTTGCAGTGTTGCTCCGGGATCCCTCGATCACATACCTTGTCCTGCGCTCCCGCAATTTTCCCCCCTGCAGCGTCCCCGGCCGATTCCGGGTTCCAGTCCCTGCGATGTCAGGACGTACAGGGGATGGAACTGGCGGGAAATTTAAAAATGTGAAAGCGTGTCATTCACTCAATACACTAAAATCGCATAGTATTCTATTCCTGTATCAAACCATTTCACATACATTTTGTCCCGAGTGCTTTGTCCGGCGCCCTGCCTGCATTTTTACTGTTCTTTCTGCCTGGAAACTGAGAAACGTCCATGGCGTCCAAAAAGCGTCCCTTTAGGTCAGACGCGGTTTTAGACCGGCTAGAGAACAGCGATAGTAAATCAGAACCACTTGCAGAATTGAGTGATAATGATTGGTGGGGGAAATTCATCATCAGACACTGAAAACGATTCTGCGACTGAGCTCAGCGATGTGCGAACTTGGCGCTCTATTTCACATTTCAGGGTTTTTGGTTTGATTATATTATTGAATTACATTTTATTATATTTTTTATGATTATTTAATAAATTTATGGTTTAAAATTTTATCATCCCCGGGATGTTTACTAGACTCTTGTTCGGACAGATTTCAGTGAGTTATTCCTAAAAATGACAGGCCGACAATTTATAAAAAAACAAAAAATTTTTTCCATGCAAAAAATGTACCGCTTTGAGCACCGAAATATTGACACCATACCACTAGGGAGGTTAACAAAGTGTGTGTGTGTGTGTGTGTGTGTGTGTGTGTGTGTGTGTGTGTGTGTGTGTGTGATCTCACACATACAGAGCCAGATGGCAGATACCAAAAATGTACAGTGGGGATGGAAAGTTTGGGCACCCCAGCTAAAATTTGTATTAATGTGCATAAAGAGGCCAAGGAAAGATGGAAAAATCTCCAAAAGACATCAAATTACAGATTAGACATTCTTATATGTCAACAAAAGTTAGATTTTATTTCCATAATTTACACTTTCAAAATAACAGAAAACAAAAAAATGGCGTCTGCAAAAGTTTGGGCACCCTGCAGAGTTAATATCTTGTACTGCCCCCTTTGGCAAGTATCACAGCTTGTAAACGCTTTTTGTAGCCAGCCAAGAGTCTTTTTGAGGTATCTTTGCCCATTCTTCCTTACAAAAGTCTTCCAGTTCTTTGAGATTTCTGGGCTGTCTGTCACGCACGGCTCTTTTAAGGTCTATCCATAGATTTTCAATGATGTTGAGGTCAGGAGATTGTGAAGGCCATGGCAAAACCTTCAGTTTACGCCTCTTGATGTAATCCCCCGTGGATTTCGAGGTGTGTTTAGGATCATTATCCATTTGTAGAAGCCATCCTCTCTTTAACTTCAGCTTTTTCACAGATGGCATCAAGTTACCATCCAAAATTTGCTGAAATTTTATTGAATCCATTTTTCCTTCTACTCGTGAGATGTTCCCTGTGCCACTGGCTGCAACACAACCCCAAAGCATGATTGATCCAACCCCATGCTTCACAGTTGGACAGAGGTTCTTTTCATTAAATTCTGTGCCCCTTCTTCTCCAAACGTACCTTTGCTCATTCCGGCCAAAAAGTTCAATTTTAACCTCATCGGTCCACAGAACTTGTTTCCAAAATGCATCAGGCTTGTCTATATGTTCATTTGCAAAGTTCAAACGATGATTTTTGTGGTGAGGACGTAGAAGAGGTTTTCTTCTGAAGGCTCTTCCATGAAGACCATATTTGTACAAGTATCTCTTTATAGTGGAATAGTGACCACAACTCCAGTGTCTGCCAGATCTTTCTGGAGGGATCGTGCAGTCAAACGTGGGTTTTGAATTGTTTTTCTCACAATCCTGCGAGCTGTTCTGTCTGATATTTTTCTTGGTCTTCCAGATCTTGCTTTAACTTCCACTGTTCCTGATGACTGCCATTTCTTAATTGCATTCCGAACAGAGGATATTGACATCTGAAAACACTTTGCTATCTTCTTATAGCCTTCTCCAGCTTTGTGAGCGTCAACTATTTTCAGTTTCAGTTTTCTAGACAACTGCTTAGAAGAACCCATGGTGCTGATTGTTGGGGCAAGGTCAGATGAGTCGGGGCATTTAAAACCTTTGAGATTGACATCATCTGGTCTTCCCAGACGATGATTGAGAACAATCCATGACACTGGCAGGTCTCAGCTTGGCAAAGGGGGCAGTGCATGCTATAAATTCTGCAGGGTGCCCAAACTTTTGCAGACGCCATTTTTTTGTTTTCTGTTATTTTAAAAGTGTAAATGATGGAAATAAAATCTAACTTTTGTTGACATATTATAAGAATGTCTAATCTGTAATTTGATGCCTTTTGGAGATTTTTCCATCTTTCCTTGGCTTCTTTATGCACATTAATACAAATTTTTAGCTGGGGTGCCCAAACTTTCCATCCCCACTGTATAGTACAAAATAAGACATAGCAATGTGAAGGTCAAGAAATATTATTTTATTATTTATGTTGTCTTTTTATTAGTAATTAACTTTCTATTTTTTACTAATTATATATTTTATTTATTTTAGAATTAATTTTATTTGTTTTATTTTTTTTATAATTTATTTCTTTTTATATCATTTTTTATTTTATCATTACATTATTTTATTAGTAATTTATTTCTGTTTTTCATTTCTATTATATATTGTATTTTTAGGATTTATTATTCAGATTTATTAAAAATAATAAATAACACACAAACTTTTTTTTTTTTTTTTTTTATTTTCTTTTTCCATTTATACATAATACTTGATCATTTATTCTTATTAACTATCATCCCCAGGTTCGCTTCGACGTAGATGAAGAGGCATCAGAGGAGGCCGCTTTCCCAGGTTCCCTTGCGGCTCCCAGAATACACAGCAGCGAGGTGTTGAAGCAGGAAGTGCGGGTCCAGGCACGGAGGGAGTTTGATACTGAGAGTGCAGTGCTGAGCGAGCTGGGGCGATCCTATCGAGTGAAGCGCAGTGTGGAGAGCGAGGCCTCCAGAGGTGAGGGAAGAGGTGAAATGATTGGCTGGTGGAGTGGGAGGAGTCCTGCGTTTCTCTGATATCCATTTTTTTTTTTCTTCCTCCAGCCCTGAACATGTGTCGGGAGCAGAACCTGTACCGGGGTCTGGTGAGTGTGGAGCCGCCGAGTGAACATCTCCAAAGACTGACTGCCCGGCAGAGGAAGGCCGAGCACAGAGAGGTGAGCACCCTATCACGTCAATGCACCCAGACTCCACCTTTTATACAGCTTCTGTGGTTGTGGGGTGAAGGCAACAGAAGCCTTCTATTTAACAAACTCCACCCAAAAAAAACCCGCAATGACCATTTTGGTTTTGGGCAGCCATGGCAACGGTACCCAGTTATAGACAGGATTTCCCAGAATCCTTTTGCTGCCCCTGTTATTGGCCCACTGCTTGTCCTTGACTTCCACGCAGATCTCTTGGCCAAATTCAGGCAGTCTATGGCCTAGAATATGGCGTACTCCTTTTAATTGCAATCATTATGGAGTTTTTGGTTGTTGCTTGGCTGAGGGGATGCCTGCGGTTTGCTGCTTCATATTTCATTACAGGGACTGATTGTGCGATGAGAGGAAAGGTATACCTCTTCTTAACCCCTTCAGGTCCGGACACTTTCACCCCCTTCCTGTCCAGGCCAATTTCCAGCTCTCAGTGCGATGACATTTTGAATGACAATTGCGCGGTCATGCAACACTACCCATATGATTTTTTTTTTTTTTTTTTGAGACAGATAAAACTTTATTTTGGTGGTTTTTATTCGCCACTGGGATTTTTTTTTTTTTTTTTTTTTACTGATTGCTGTTACACCCATAAAGGCTGTAAAAGCAATAATTTCTCCTTCTCTCTGGCTGCATTCTTACAGCCATTGAGAGATACTGTGTGAGCTGTGATTGGTCACAGCTTGTCACATGGTACAAGGCTGTTGTGAATAGCCCTGTACCATGTGACCTCTGTGATCATTCACATGTAGTAAGAAATGATGTCAGGGAGTGACATCTTGCTTACTACTATTCATGTGATCACTGATTGGCCAATCAGTGATCACATGATCGGGACCTCGCACTCCCAGGGAGCGCGCACAGGCAGGGAATGTGGGAGGATGTTTATAAACGGCAACCCGCCCCTGCACTGCTCCCTTTCGGCCGTTTATATACACGGGCCGGACGGGAAGAGGTTAATCTCATATGTTAAGGAATAGCATTGGAATGACCGGTATTAGAAACTGCAGCGTGTCCTATAGAGCCCACCTCATTTCCTGGCTGGAGGATGCCCAGTCACAGTGAATATCTGTAGATCTGGGTTATAGTGCCACCTGCAAGAGTAGGATGCTAGGTACGAACACAAACTGTCTAAGGGTGGTCCCTGCTGCTGAGTGACAATGTGCATGTATATAGATCCTGTAGTCCACCCAGACCTGCCATTGAGTTCAAGCAGTTACCTGTGACAGCAGGTTTGGCTGCGACAGTCCCACACACAGAAAACTGAGATCTTTCTGACCCCCAGTTAGTGTCCCTCCACAGGCAGCAGCAGCCTGGTCCTGGCCATCTCACTCAAGGTCCTGGCTTCACTGCACAAGAGGATGTTATCCAGGGGACTCCTGTGGAAAGTGTGGTACTGGGGGAGAGGTCCACCTATCCTGGCCACCTGTGCTTGCTCTGAGGCTTGCACCTGCCATTGTCCTATGTAGCGCCTGCACTGGGCTTGTAGTGGCACCACTGGCTGGGTTCCCCCTGAGGCTGTGGATTTTGAGGACTACTCCTGTCTGGAGATCATTGCCATCATACTGTTTTGCTGTTCTGTAAGCACTGGCACATGGAGGGGGCAGTTTTTTGAGGTCTAGGCTCACTGATGGATGCAATTGTCTCTGCTAGGCTTGTGGACAGTGGGGTAGCTACAGGGGTTGCAGGGGTTGCATTAGCAAGCTTGGTCAGACAGTAAACTCTCAGCAAAGTGAAGGCAAAAGCGGGAGATGTATCTTCCTGAGTGCTGTGCTCTCTGCCTCCCCCTACAGTCCTGCACCCAGCTGTGTGAGGGAAGGAAGGTGCTGTGTTGCAAAGCATTCCGCCTGTCCCGAAGGCGCACTACAGGGCATTCCGTCTAGTGGTGGAACTACCAGGGTTGTAATGGTTGCACTTGTGACCAGGCCCTGGTGGGGGGGGGACCCCAAGACCACAAAAAGGGGGCCTGCTGCAGAACCATGTGAAAGGGTCCCACTGCAGGACCGTAATAAAGGTCCCACAACAGGATTAAAGAGCTCTGGGATCCAGGGCCCAGAGGGAAGAGTCTCGGAATGAATGGGTTGGGGTGGCTCTTCATGGTTTTTTGCATCAGGGCCCTGAAAGTTCTAGTTACGCCTCTGTTTGTGGACCTACCTGGGGCTCTTCTGGGGCTCCCCTCCTTTTGTTGCACAGCCTTAGTTGGTGCAGGTGTTGCCTCGGTTGTGGCTGACATGACTGTGCGATCCGCTGGCTCCCTTTCTGTGAAGCTGTTGGGTAAAGGGTCTCCCTTAGTTCGTGAGAGTTGTGGACTTCCCTGTGTGGACACCTTCCACCGCCGTGTGTCTCCTATGCGTCTGTCACTTTGTCCCAAATGTTCGGTTCTGCGTTGGACACTGGGGCCCCGGATGATCTTATGCCCCTAGAAGTCTTTTCCATTGCTATGGATGGCTTAGTTTCATGTATTGAGGGGGCCTTTTCCCACAGACCCTCCAGAAAGCATACTCTACCTCCCCCTTCCCTGTCTGAGGCAGCTGACATTGAGGAGGATGAAGCTGTGGTCTTGGATGCATCTGCACTCCCTGTACCGACCTTGTCTGCAGGCGTTGAGGCGATGTTGGCCTAGCCATCATTTAGAAGAAAAAACTGGTCTTGGTATTTAAGTCTGTGAAGGAAAACCTTTAGGATGAGGATACTCTTCGTATCTCTAAGAAGCATAAGACATGGCAGGGAGACGTCACCTCCAAGGTTAGACTTTGTGGCATTCCCTGCACAGGGGGTTTTCTTTTCGGCCCGGGTCTCAAGACAGTGGTGGATTGCACCACAGACAGGAAAAAAGCCTTTCCCCTTAAGAAAAAGCTCCAACTGTGGGGCAAAAGGGGAATCTCATTCCCCAGAAGCGGGGACAAGCCATCAGGCCAGAAGTACAGAAAAGGCCCTGGGGTAGAAAGGAAGGGGCAGGGGAAGAGCAAATTATTATTTAATTTCCCCCGCCCTCCTGTGTAGCCACAAAAAAATTTGCAATAACGGTGTTCCCCCGGTGGGAGGAAGATTGGGGGGGTCTTCATCCCACAGTGAGAAGCGGTGTCCTCCAGTCCCTTCATGCTGGGTATAGTGAAAAGGGGGTACCTCCCTGGAATTCCGGAGACCACCACCACAGAGGCTGTTGGTGACCGAGCTCCCAAGATGTGCAGAGAAGGCTTCGGCCCTGCTCGCTTCTTTGCAGGAATTGGAAGAGCAGAGTGTTGTCATCAGGGTCCCTTCCACAGAGATCGGCCGGGGTTTCTATTCCCATGTCTTTGGGGTCAGAAAGCCCTCAGGGAAGTACAGGCTCATACTGAACCTCAGGCCCTTGAGTGAGACCATAAAATACAAGAGATTCCGTATGGATTACATTTTCTCGGGCAGGTCTCTTCTTCCTCCCAACTGCTTTCTGGCCTCAATAGACCTAAGGGACACCTACCTACACGTTCCAATTGCGGATGCTTTTCAGAAATTCCTCAGGTTAGCGGTACGGGCCCCCAGGGGAATCCTTCACTTGCAGTTCCAAGCCTTGCCCTTTTGGGCTTTCCTCCTCGCCAAGGGTTTTCACAAAGATCATGGCCGAGGCCCTGGTATCTCTGTGTCTAAGGGGAGTCTCAATGGTGGCTTACCTGGATGACCTATTGTTTGCAGACTCAGAGGAACAGCTGCCATGGGACACAACTTTGGTGATGAGACACCTGGAGAGCTTAGGTTGGCTAATGAACTTAGCCAAGCCAAATTTGGTCCCGGCCCAAAGGATGGTGTACCTAGGCTACAAACTGGATTCCACCCTTTAGGATTTTCTCCTAGGGTAGAAAAGTTTCTGAAGTTGGACAGGGGAATCGGGCAGCTGCTAGGGAACCAGACTGTGTCCCTAAGAGTCCATGTCGGTGTTGGGCCTGCTAACCTCGTCCATCCCAGCGCTACAGTGGACAGGTTTGTATTTGCAGCCCCTCAAGCTGTTCATTCTGGATGTCTGAGATCGCCGGTGGGAGCCTTTGGACTCTTTGGTACAAGTACCCGCCCCCCGGTGAAGAGGACCCTCTAGTCGTGGAGGAGATCAGCCAATTTGGCTCAGGGACTGTTGTGAGTTTTGCCCATCTCCAGGGAAGTTGCAACGGATGTAAGCACCAGAGGTTGGGGAGTGCACCTAGAGGGGTCCGTGGCGCAGGGTTCTTGGCTACCAGAAGAGGGGGGACAGATCCTCAAACTGGAAAGCTCTCCAAGTGGTATGCGGGCCCTTGTGGCCTTCCAGAGCAGCTATGGGGACAACCTGTGGGGGTTTTTTCCGACAACTCCTCCATTGTGGTGTATGTCAACATACAGGGAGGGACTCGAAACAAGACTGTGGTCCCTGGCCTCGGAACTGCTGACCTGGGCCAAGACCAATGTAGCCGCCTTATCTGCTGCCCACCTGAAGGGAGATCTGAAGTGGCAGACTTTTTCAGCAGAAGGCAGCTGAGGGAATTGAAATGGGTGCTCAGTTGGGAGATCTACCAAGCCATCGTGGGGGTCCCCATTCATAAACTTTTTTTTTTTCTGCATCAGGCCAGAATACCAAAGTCCCGGTCTTCTCCCTAACTGTTGGGACAGAGTGTTTGGCAGTGGATTCACTAGTACAGCGGTGGGACTTTCCCCTGTGTTGCGTCTTCTTCCCCCCCAGTCTCCTTATTGCCAGCAGTTCTGAGGAAATTCAGATCCGAACTTCCATGATCCTGATAGCCTTGCACAGGCCCAAAGGGCTTGGTTTTTGGCCCTCGCGGTCCTAGCAGTCTACCCTCCTTGGATATTGCTGTGCTGAGAGGACTTTCTTTCTTAAGGTCTGGTCCTTTTGTCCTCCCCAGGTAGACAGATGGAACTTAGCGGCCTGGTTTCTGAGGAATAGCTGCTGAGGAGCAAGGGGTTTTCAGCTAGGGTAGTGTCCACCCTCCTAAAGAGGAGACACATTCTATCTACCCTCCTCCCCCTTTTTAAAAAAAAAAAAAGGTCTGGAAGCTCTTCACAGATGGTGTGCTCAGACTTCCTCGGAAGCATAAAGCTTAATTTCAGTCCTGGAATTCTTGCAGGCGGGGGCCGACAAGTGGCTAGCGGTGAGTACGCTGAAAGGCCAACTGTTGGCGCTTAGTGTATTCCTGGAGTCTCCCTTAGCCAGGGATGAGCTGGTGGCAAGATTCTTTAAATCCTTGATCTTACAAAAGCCAGTAAGAGAGGCCCTTTCCAAAGTGGAACCTGACGACAGTGCTTGATGTACTGACAGGCCCACCGTTTGAACCTCTGGATTCAAGTTCCCTCACAATCCTGACACTCAAGACCGTATTCCTGGTAGAGGTTACTACAGCGAGGAGAGGGAGTTGGAAGCCCTATCGGTTAGGGCCCCCTTCCCCCAAATTTTTGCGGATAGAGTAATGTTGAGGATGGACCTGGCCTTCTTACCCAAGATTGCCTCATTTTACATCGAGGCTGAGAAATTACTTTACCTTTTTATGCTAACCCCTCGCGTGACCAAGAAAGGAAATATCACATGTTGGATGTTAGAAGATGTGTTTTCTCTTTATTTAGATAGGATTGAAGGGATCAGGAAGTCAGATTCCCCTTTTTGTATCATTTTCAGGAGGGGTTGTAAAGCTTCTAGGAGCACCTTAGCTAAGTGGTTGAGACTGGCAATTAGGTATATCTGAGGGTCTGGAAGTTCCGGAGGGTATTGTGGTGCACTCAACCTGGGCCATGGCGCCCACGTACGCTGAGATGGCTGGTGCGACCCCAAGACAGATATGTAGGGCTGCTACCTGGTTCAATTGTAACACCTTTTGTTAAGCATTACAGACTTGACCTGGTCTTGGTAGAGGAGCAGGCCTTTGGATGCAAGGTTCTGCAAGCGGTGGTCCTGCCCTAGGGGTGAGTGCTCGCGTATCCTATCAAGGTGCTGTCCTGAAAGATGGGGTGGGGAAAAAGCAAAGTTACAGTAACGCCTTTTCCAGGAGTCTTTCGGGACAGTGCCAGTTACCCACCCTCATGTAGCATTTGGTTATAAGGTAAGGGTTTTTCTTATGTCTTGTATTCTCTCCCCAGGTGACCTGAGGTGCTAAGTCATGAACTGAGGCCAGGTGACCTGAGGTGCTAAGTCATGAACTGAGGCCAGGTGACCTGAGGTGCTAAGTCATGAACTGAGGCCAGGTGACCTGAGGTGCTAAGTCATGAACTGAGGCCAGGTGACCTGAGGTGCTAAGTCATGAACTGAGGCCAGGTGACCTGAGGTGCTAAGTCATGAACTGAGGCCAGGTGACCTGAGGTGCTAAGTCATGAACTGAGGCCAGGTGACCTGAGGTGCTAAGTCATGAACTGAGGCCAGGTGACCTGAGGTGCTAAGTCATGAACTGAGGCTGGTGTTGGGAGGCTGCATTTTTATTCTGGATTTAGGTGTTTCCTTGGCTCTCTCAAGGTGCTGTCCTGAGACTCCTGGAAAAATGGCGTTACCCTAAATGTAACTTTTTTTTTTATTTTATTTTAAAAAACTTCTTCTGCAAGGAGTGGCCATGACCAACTAGGTCATTCAACAAAACCATCAAGTCCTCCAAGCCTTCCATCTCCTTGGGCTCAAAGCACTCCTGACAACCCAAATCTGCCTAGTTCACCAAGGAGGGAAGGGTGTCAGGTCGGGGTCGTCCTCTGGATTTGGCAGGTCTGTAGTTTTCACATGTCTCAGACAACTGGGTCTACAAGTTGATCGTTTGTATCTAGTATCTCACTCCTGTGGGTGGCGCTATAACCAATTGCTCAACATCTGTTTCCTTCAATATATGTAGAGAAAAGGATTTTATGGTAAGAATGATGAGGAAATGTCCTCTTCCTGTTGTACAGAGGCTCTCTATTTCCTGGCTGGCAGAGCACCTCCACCACTCCAGTCACATGTCCTGATCTATCTGTGTCACTTTCCTCCCTCAGTTGCAGGTCCCTGCAGTGGATGGCCCAGACATCTTTGCCTTTTCTGATGCCGCCGAGCGATTTACGGAGACTCCACACCTGAGTGTAGAAGGACTGCCACCCTTAACCTTGAAGTCCCGCACCCGACCTCCACATACTGCGTTCACCATGTTCCATAAGCTGGGGGAATGGGCGTCCTAGCATTGACCACCATTCACGGAGGGCTGCCAATGCTTTGTACAGTTTTGTATTGACTATTTTTATTAATAAAGTTATTTATAATTTTTTTTTTTTTAAACTATTAAAGAGAAACTGAGATGAGATTTGTGTCCTGTCATTCCTGGAAGGTCAGAGGCTCTAGGAAGAGGTGCCTGCTTCTAGAAATTGTCAAGAGAGGCCGGTTGATTGGCTGCTCCAAAAAAAAAAAAAGCTTCATTTTGGTGCTTTCTCATCTAAAAACTCAGTACTCTTTATTGTCTTGCCCCTGGCCCATACATATGGATGTGGACCGTATTCTGTATGGCCATGCATATCTGCCCCTCTATTCTGGGCTGGGACTGCTCTCAATTACATGTCCAGCACTATCACCAACCACTCCTGGTCACATAGTAGGCCAGGCTATGATCATGGGATCGCTGTGACAGCCAATCACATGACACTTCTGGCATTTGAACCCATTACGGGTCCAATGAGAACTGAAAGGGTTTAAGTGCAAAAAAACAAAATAATATGGGAACGGTGTTTTGCTAAAAATGAAACTCAATGAGATGGGAAAACACAATGATAACGTTGAGTGTAGATGTTGAGGCGGAACTGGAGGCAAAATGATAAATATGTTTGTTGATCCACTACTTGTACCAGACTAAGCTGACCATCCAAGCTGTGGGTTGCAGGGTTGGGGCAAACTCTAGAACACTGACAGGGGGCGCTCACATCAGGTAGCGTTGCTTCATGTGGTCTGACCATTTAATATGAAGTTTGGTGATTTTAGAGAATTGCCCACAGATCTCTAGGGCAGAAAAGGTTTATAGGCCGAGCTTTCAGCACCAGCAAGGCCAGTGTTGGATTTTGTAGGGGGTTAAACCAGTGTTTCTCAACTCCAGTCCTCATGGACCCCCAACAGGTCAAGTTTTCAGGATTTCCATTATTTTGCACAGGTGATTTGATCAGTTTCACTGCCTTAGTAATTACCACAGCTGTTTCATCTGAGGGAAATCCTGAAAACATGACCTGTTGGGGTCCATGAGGACTGGAGTTGAGAAACACTGGGTTAAACTAAGGGCATCTTCACCAATCTCCATTATTACATTTCCCATTTGTCATAAGTACTACAGCAATGAAATCGTTAATCAGGTCCTTTCCACCTTTTATCAAACAGTGACTTTGCCTAGGCTGAGATGATGGCATCGGTATGCTGCAGCCAGGAGAAAGCATCTCCTCAGTCTCCCCTCCTCCAGTGATCAGGCTCCAAGACTGCAGCAAGAGGATGCTACAGGGGCTGATTGGTGACAGACATTTGTGAGCACAGCCAAGGACTGCACAGGCACCAGGATTTGTTTTATGTGGAGGAAAGCTAAAAGGCAACAGAAGCTGTCCCAACACTGCTCCTGCATGAGATGTCTAAGCTTAAAAAAAGAATATAAAACTTGGAATGTGTTTCTGGTGTAAACTCTCCTGGGTTGTAGGTGGAACAAGTAAATGGCAAATGGAAAGATGGAGAGAGCAGTACACAGTGCCCTCCTCAAGGAGGAGCTGGTGCACAGCGACTAGTGGGAGGAATGCAGTACACAGTGCTGGCCTCTAGGTGGTTGATACTTTGTCCTGGGGTCATCCCTTCCTTCATCTTCCCTGTAGAGCTCTGCACTGTCCCCATTCAGCCAATGAGGAGCATTACTTCTACGTTGTCCTGGGGTCATCTCTTCCTTCATCTTCCCTGTAGAGCTCTGCACTGTCCCCATTCAGCTAATGAGGACCATTACTTCTTATACATTGTCCTGGGGTTATCTTCTTCCTTCATCTTCCCTGTAGAGCTCTGCACTGTCCCCATTCAGCCAATGAGGAGCATTACTTCTACGTTGTCCTGGGGTCATCCCTTCCTTCATCTTCCCTGTAGAGCTCTGCACTGTCCCCATTCAGCCAATGAGGACCATTACTTCTTATACATTGTCCTGGGGTTATCTTCTTCCTTCATAGCCTCTTTAGAGCTCTGAACTGTCCCTGTAGAACCACTGAGTAACCAGTACATCTCTTCCTTCATAGCCCCTTCTCATCCATTGTTCTGGGGAAATCCCTTCTTTCCTCCTCCCTCTAGAGCTGCGCATTGTCCTCATACAACCAATGAGGACTATTGCTTCTTATATATCGCCCTGGGGTCATCTCTTCTTTCTTCTTCCCTATAGAGTTCCGCACTGTCCTCATGCAACCAATGTGGACCATTACTTATACGTTGTCCTGGGGTCATCTTCTTTCATAGCCTCTTTAGAGCTCTGCATTGTCCCTGTAGAACCGCTGAGTACCAGTACGTCTCTTCCTTCGTAGCCCCTTCTCATCCTTTGTTCTGGGGGTGAGCTCTTCTTTCATCCTCCCTATAGAGCTCTGCACTGTCCTCTTGCAACCAATGAGGACTATTGCTTCTTGTACATTGCCCTGGGGTCATCGCTTCCTTCATCTTCCCTATAGAGCTCCGCACTGTCCTCATGCAACCAATGAGTACCATCACTTCTCATCCATTATCTTGGGGTCATCGCTTCCTTCATCTTCCCTATAGAGCTCCGCACTGTCCTCATGCAACCAATGAGGACTATTGCTTCTTGTACATTGCCCTGGGGTCATCGCTTCCTTCATCTTCCCTATAGAGCTCCGCACTGTCCTCATGCAACCAATGAGTATCATTACTTCTCTTCCATTATCATGGGGTCATTGCTACCTTCATTCCTACTACAGAGTTCTGCACTGCCCCTGTACAACCAATGAGTACCATTATTTTTCATTCATTGTTCTTGCGTCATCACTTCTTTCCTCCTACCTTTAGAGCTCTGCACTGTCCTAATACAACCAATGATGACTATTGCTTCTCATACATCACCCTGGGTTCATCTCTTCCTTCACCTTCCCTATGAAGCTCTGCACTGTCACCGTACAACCAATGAGTACCATTACTTCTCATCCATTGTTCTGGGGTCATCTCATCATTCATCCTCCCTATAGTGCTCTGCACTGTCCCCGTACAAACAATGAGTACCATTACTTCTCATCCATTGTTCTGGGGTCATCTCATCATTCATCCTCCCTATAGAGCTCTGCACTGTCCCCGTACAAACAATGAGTACCATTAGTTATCATCCATTGTTCTGGGGTCATCTCATCATTCATCCTCCCTATAGAGCTCTGCACTGTCCCCATACAACCACTGAGTACCATCACTTCTCATCCATTGTTCTGGGGTCATCTCATCATTCATCCTCCCTATAGAGCTCTGCACTGTCCCCATACAAACAATGAGTACCATTACTTCTCATCCATTGTTCTGGGGTCATCTCATCATTCATCTTCCCTATAGAGCTCTGCACTGTCCCCATACAAACAATGAGTACCATTACTTCTCATCCATTGTTCTGGGGTCATCTCATCATTCATCCTCCCTATAGAGCTCTGCACTGTCCCCATACAACCACTGAGTACCATTACTTCTCATCCATTATCTTGGGGTCATCTCCTAATTCATCTTCCCTTTAGAGCTCTACACTGTCTCCATATAGCCCTGAGTATCATTACGTCCTGTACAACGCCCTGGGGTCATTCTTCCTTCATCCTCTTTATATATCCTCATACTTCTTCTGGATAGGCCCTAAGGAAGAAGTCTGGGAGCACCAAGAACCACTCCACTGGCAAGTGGAGTAAAATCGAGGAGCCTCTTGAGGACGTTAGAGCAGAAAGAAGCTTGGATCTGCCCATCCCAATTGGTTGTGGTCTCGACCCATCCTACGTCTCCTGGATAAGGCAATTGGATAGGCAAGGAACAATAAGGGCTGCTTACTGGTTGGTGGAGTGCAATTGAGGACATCAGAGCAGAAAGAAGATGGGATCTGCCCCTCCTGAATGGTTGTGGTCAAGACCCATCATACTTCCAGATGGGCCCATAGGAGGATGTCAAAGAGCACCAAGGACCACGCCGCTGACTGGTGGAGTGAAAGTGTAGAGCTTCTTGAAGACATCAGAGCAGAAAGAAGCTGAGATTTGCCTCTCCTGACTGAATGTGGTAACGGCCCATCCTACTTCTCCTGGATAGGCCCTTAGAATAGACTAGGAGCACCAAGGACCACCCTGCTGGCCAGTGAAGTGAAATCAAGGAGTGTCTTGAGGACATCAGAGCAGAAAGAAGCTGAGATCTGCTTCTCCTGACTGAATGTGGTCACGGTCCATCCTACTTCTCCTGGATAGCCCCATCAGATAGGCGGGGAGCACCAAAGACCACTCGTTAGCTGGTGGACTGAAATTCAGGAGCCTCTTGAGCAATTATTTTCATGTTTCACACACGTAACAACAGTATTTTTGGCTATAAAATGACTTAAAAACTGGCAGAACATTCTATACTTCCTGAATAGAGCGGCCCTGTAGAATAAAACGGCGGCAGTTGTAACACAATATACAGTTGCAAGAAAAAGTATGTGAACCCCTTGGGATTACGTGGAGTTTTGCATGAATTGGGCATAAAATGTGCTCTGAATGTCATCTAAGTCAGAACAATAGAAGAACACAGTCTGCTGAACATAATACTACACAAACATTAGATGTTGCCATGGTTTAATTGCACATAACATGTAAACATTCACAGTGCAGGGAGGAAAAAGTATGTGAGGCCCTAGCTTAATGACTTCTCCCAGAGCTAATTGGAGCCAAGAGTGAGCCAACCTTGACTCCAATCAGTGTGATGATATTGGATGTGTTGCTGACACCTGTTTTGGGTTTACTGGTTTCAAGAAGCACTGTCTGATGTGAACCATGCCTCACAGAAAAGAGCTCTCAGAAGACCTACCATCAAGAATTGTTGACTTGCATGAAGCTGGAAAGGGTTACAAAAGTATCTCCTTCAGCCTTGATGTTCATGTGTCCACGGTAAGACAGACTGTCTACAAATGGAGAAAGTTTAGCACTGTTGCTACTCTCCCTAGGCGCGGTCGTCCTGTAAAAATGACTGCAAGAGCACAGCGCAGAATGCTGCATGAGGTAAAGAAGAATCCCAGAGTGTCAGCTAAAGACCTACAGAAATCTCTGGCACATGCTAACATTTTTGTTGACACATCTACAATAAGGAAAACATTAAACAAGAATGGAGTACATGGGAGGACACCACGGAGGAAGCCATTGCTGTCCAAAAAGAAGATTGCAGCACGTTTGAAGTTTGCAAAAGAGCACCTGGATGTTCCACAGCACTACTGGCAGAATATACTGTGGACAGATGAAACCAAGATTGAGTTGTTTGTGAAGAACACACAACACTATGTGTGGAGAAAAAAAGGCCCAGCACACCAACATCAAAACCTCATCCCCACTGTGAAACATGGCGGAGGGAGCATCATGGTTTGGGGCTGCTTTGCTGCCTCAGGGCCTGGACGGATTGTTGTCATTGATGGGAAAATTAATTCCAGAGTTTATCAAGACATTTTGCAGGAAAACGTACGACCATCTGTCCGCCAACTGAAGCTCCGCAGAGGATGGGTGATGCAACAGGACAATGACCCAAAGCATACAAGTAATTCAACAAAACAATGGCTGCAACAGCACAGAATACGCCTTCTGGAGTGGCCCAGTCAGAGTCCTGACCTCAACCCCATTGAAATGCTGTGGCATGACCTTAAGAGAGCGATTCACACCAGACATCCCAAGAATATTGCTACACTGAAACAGTTTTGTGAAGAGGAGTGGTCCAAAATGACTCCAGATCGTTGTGCAGGTCTGATCTGCAACTACAGGAAACGTTTGGTTGAGGTTATTGCTGCCAAAGGAGGGTCAACCAGTTATTAAGTCCAAAGGTTCACATACTTTTTCCTCCCTGCACTGTGAATGTTTACATGTTATGTGCAATTAAACCATGGCAACATCTAATGTTTGTGTAGTATTATGTTCAGCAGACTGTGTTCTTCTATTGTTGTGACTTAGATGACGTTCAGAGCACATTTTATGCCCAATTCATGCAAAACTCCACGTAATCCCAAGGGGTTCACATACTTTTTCTTGCAACTGTATACTGTATTTACAGGAAGAACTACACGATAAACTTTACTGAGATGAGCTCACCGGTGCGTTCCTTCTTTTTAAGAATGTTCCAAACAGTTGTTTTGGCCACGCCTAATGTTTTTGCTATCTCTCTGATGGGTTTGTTTTGTTTTTTCAGCCTAATGATGGCTTCACTGATAGTGACAGCTCTTTGGATCTCATCTTGAGAGTTGACAGCAACAGATTCCAAATACAAATAGCACACTTGAAATGAACTCTGGACCTTATAGCAGCTCATTGTAATTGGGATAATGAGGGAATAACACACACCTGGCCATGGAACAGCTGAGAAGCCAATTGTCCCATTACTTTTGGTCCCTTAACAAGTGGGAGGCACATATGCAAACTGTTGTAATTCCTACACCGTTCACCTGATTTGGATGTAAATACCCTCAAATTAAAGCTGACAGTCTGCAGTTAAAGCACATCTTGTTCGTTTCATTTCCAATCCATTGTGGTGGTGTATAGAGCCAAAAATGTTAGAATTGTGTCCATGTCCCAATATTTATGGACCTGACTGTAGATTGCAGATGTCAGGAGTATGTATCATACAGAATGCAGGTGTCAGGAGTATGTATCATATAGATTGCAGATGTCAGGAGTATGTATCATATAGAATGCAGGTGTCAGGAGTATGTATCATATAGATTGCAGGTGTCAGGAGTATGTATCATATAGATTGCAGGTGTCAGGAGTATGTATCATATAGATTGCAGGTGTCAGGAGTATGTATCATACAGAATGCAAATGTCAGAAATACGTATTGTACAGAGTGCAGGTGTCAGGAGTATGTATCATACAGAATGCAGGTGTCAGGAGTATGTATCGTACAGAATGCAGGTGTCAGGAGTATGTATCATACAGAATGCAGGTGTCAGGAGTATGTATCATACAGAATGAAAATGTCAGCAATACGTATCGTACAGAATGAAGGTGTCAGGAGTATGTATCATACAGAATGCAGGTGTCAGGAGTATGTATCATACAGAATGAAAATGTCAGCAATACGTATTGTACAGAATGCAGGTGTCAGGAGTATGTATCATACAGAGTGTAGGTGTCAGGAGTATGTATCGTACAGAGTGTAGGTGTCAGGAGTATGTATCGTACAGAGTGTAGGTGTCAGGAGTATGTACCATACAAAATGAAGGTTCAGGTGTATGTAACATACAGAATGCAGGTGTCAGGAGTATGTATCGTACAGAATGCAGGTGTCAGGAGTATGTATCGTACAGAATGCAGGTGTCAGGAGTATGTATCGTACAGAATGCAGGTGTCAGGAGTATGTATCGTACAGAGTGTAGGTGTCAGGAGTATGTATCGTACAGAGTGCAGGTGTCAGGAGTATGTATCGTACAGAGTGTAGGTGTCAGGAGTATGTATCGTACAGAGTGCAGGTGTCAGGAGTATGTATCGTACAGAGTGCAGGTGTCAGGAGTATGTATCGTACAGAGTGCAGGTGTCAGGAGTATGTATCGTACAGAGTGTAGGTGTCAGGAGTATGTATCGTACAGAGTGCAGGTGTCAGGAGTATGTATCGTACAGAGTGCAGGTGTCAGGAGTATGTATCGTACAGAGTGCAGGTGTCAGGAGTATGTATCGTACAGAGTGTAGGTGTCAGGAGTATGTATCGTACAGAGTGCAGGTGTCAGGAGTATGTATCGTACAGAGTGCAGGTGTCAGGAGTATGTATCGTACAGAGTGCAGGTGTCAGGAGTATGTATCGTACAGAGTGCAGGTGTCAGGAGTATGTATCGTACAGAGTGCAGGTGTCAGGAGTATGTATCGTACAGAGTGCAGGTGTCAGGAGTATGTATCGTACAGAGTGTAGGTGTCAGGAGTATGTACCATACAAAATGAAAGTTCAGGTGTATGTAACATACAGAGTTCAGGGGTCAGGAGTGACTGTCGGGAGCCGAGTCAATTGCTCCTGAAAGTAAAAACAAATAAAAAGCCTTCTCTCTGACCTGGGCCCTCCTGAACTAGTGGGGCCCAGGGACCCTTACTACAACTGCTAGGAGCCATGGCCCACAGTAATACTCCACCTGAGCCCCCGGGAAAATACCACTTCCCCTCTATGCTCTCGGGGAGGGCCAGCTCTAACCCCCCCCCCCCCCCCCCCCAAATCAGCAGCCCAGAGCAGAGCACACCCTCCCAATGATGTGGCAAGAGTGACAAATCACTCTGATGAACCGCCAGCAATTGAATTGCTAGTTACGAATCACCGCCAATCGTTGGCTTTAGCGATTTGTAGCAGCGACTGATCGCCCGTCTGAAGACTTTTGATTCACTGGAACATTTTTCCGGTGAGGTGTACCACATCGCCCCCTGATGGCTCTCTTGGTTATGGCGGATTATTGTGACGTCGCTTCTTTGAGTCGGATTGCAGAACGCAGAGCTGACGTGTGCTCCACATTCCCCCGCCATGAACTGAAACACACATTAATACAGATAAAGAGAACCCGTCACGAGGGAAACTTCAAAATCCACATGCCTGCTGAGAAAAGGGTTTGCATTGCAGACTTTCTTCACCTGAAAATGCGTGTTTCCTGGCTGTCACGCTGTTACTCCGGATTCATTGCTAGATCTGTGACCCAGAAGGAGCTACTGATAAGGAATCCCCGCTTTTCTCTGACATTCGCTGGCTGCATTCTTGCTCTGGGGGGGCGGGGTCATTTAGGGATTTTGAAGACAGGCGTGGCCAGGTAACTAGCATTTTCAGAGGGAGGCTGGGAATGGCAGCCATCGTGACGGGTGCAGGTCTCTGTGACAGATGTTTGTAAAGGTGGAAGTCCCAGATCCTGGAATTGGACTTCCCTTGCTGATCATTAAAGCTGAACTCCCGGTAATACATGGGGGAGGGAGGGGCAGCACTTGGGACCAATCAGGTGTGTTGTATGTAGAGAGGCTGACGAGGAGCCTGCTGATAGGAGAAGAGAGCAAAGTGAGCAGAAGGAGGAGCTCATCCGTCTGCTGCTGCTGCTTCACTGGCTAGGTGAGGTGCATCAACCTACCTTTGTTAAACTGAGGCTGGCTGTGCAGAGCTGTGTCAATGTCAGGACTGGATGGACGGCAATACAATTGCGTTGACAGGTAAAAAGGCTCCCATACATGAAGTTCGATTTCAGCTGCTTGTCCAGAGTTCCTCCCACACAGATAATGGCGCTGTGTGCCGAGAGCCCCGGGGAGCAGCTGGCAGGGGCACAGCGCATTCACAGAACGCACACCCGAGGAGGGATGCTGGGATCTCCGCCATCCCCGGGGCCCGTCCCGACAAGTCCCATCTCGCTGCATTCCACACTGTGTGCAATAAAGATCTGTGAGCCTCCACACCGAGCGCCGTCCATGCAGAATACACGCAGTGCGGGGTACTGCCCCATACATGTGCATTACAGTGCAGCCTTCATAGCACCCCAACGCACATCGACTGGACGCTTACAAACACGCCGCGACGCTCTGCGCATTGCCCTGTGCCGAGCAAAATCTTGGACCTTTTTTCTTTTTCATGCATCGGGGGTGCATCCACGGCCCATCCCGTTTGAGCTGCTTAATACAGTGCACCTTGACAGACGAGAACGTTGCGCCACGACGCACTGCGTCATGGTGCAAACGGGTCCACGGTGCTTTGCAGAGCTCTGGCAGCTTGTGCGGAAGGAATGGGATGTGTAATGCAATGCATGATACCGCATGATAAACGTGGGGGTGTTACGGCAATGCAGCGGAGTGAATGGGTTGCTTATTACAATGGACTTTGATGAAGGAGAACGTTGCGCCACAACGCACTGCGTCATGGTGCAAATTGGTCCACGGTGCTTTGCAGAGCTCCGGCAGCTTGTGCGGAATGAATGGGCGCATAACGCAATGTAAGATACCGCACGATAAACATACACGTGTTACGGCACTGCAGCGGGCCCCAATGGGGCCACTTCACAAGGCAAGAGCCAATAAGGGGACACCAGGGGTGATTGGCCAAGGGTTGGAGTCCAGCCAGCATCCATACCTCAATAAATTGAATAGAATGATAAAATAAGTTGGCAATTCATAGAGAGGTTCTCTTCTCAGTGACAACGGGCACTGTGTCCAATTATAGGAAGTACAGACCCAATGGATTCACTACATGGGTGACAACGCGTACTGTGTCCAATCATAGGAAGTACAGACATAATGGTTCCACTACAAGGGTGACAACGCGTACTGTGTCCAATCATAGGAAGTATGGACATAATGGTTCCACTACATGGGTGACAACGCGTACTGTGTCCAATCATAGGAAGTATGGACATAATGGTTCCACTACAAGGGTGACAACGGGTACTGTGTCCAATCATAGGAAGTATGGACCCAATGGTTCCACTACATGGGTGACAACGCGTACTGTGTCCAATTATAGGAAGTATGGACATAATGGTTCCACTACATGGGTGACAACGCGTACTGTGTCCAATCATAGGAAGTATGGACATAATGGTTCCACTACATGGGTGACAAAGGATAATGTGTCCAGTCATAGGATGTACAGACCCAATGGATTCACTACATGGGTGACAACGGGTATGGTAAACAATCATAGGAAGTATGGACCCAATGGTTTCACTACATGAGTGACAACGGGTACTGTGTCCAGTCATAGGAAGTATGGACCCAATGAATTCACTACATGGGTGACAACAGGTACTGTGTCCAGTCATAGGAAGTATGAACCCAATGGTTTCCACTACATGGGTGACAACGGGTACTGTGTCCAGTCATAGGAAGTATAGACCCAATGGTTTCCACTACATGGGTGACAACAGGTACTGTGTCCAGTCATAGGAAGTATGGACCCAATGGTTTCCACTACATGGGTGACAACGGGTACTGTGTCCAGTCATAGGAAGTATGGACCCAATGGTTTCCACTACATGGGTGACAACGGGTACTGTGTCCAGTCATAGGAAGTATGGACCTAATGGTTTCCACTACATGGGTGACAACGGGTACTGTGTCCAGTCATAGGAAGTATGGACCCAATGGTTTCCACTACATGGGTGACAACGGGTACTGTGTCCAGTCATAGGAAGTATGGACCCAATGATTTCACTACATGGGTGACAACAGGTACTGTGTCCAGTCATAGGAAGTATGGACCCAATGGTTTCCACTACATGGGTGACAACGGGTACTGTGTCCAGTCATAGGAAGTATGGACCCAATGGTTTCCACTACATGGGTGACAACGGGTACTGTGTCCAGTCATAGGAAGTATGGACCCAATGGTTTCCACTACATGGGTGACAACGGGTACTGTGTCCAGTCATAGGAAGTATGGACCCAATGGTTTCCACTACATGGGTGACAACGGGTACTGTGTCCAGTCATAGGAAGTATGGACCCAATGGTTTCCACTACATGGGTGACAACGGGTACTGTGTCCAGTCAAAGGAAGTATGGAGCTAATGGTTTCCACTACATGGGTGACAACGGGTACTGTGTCCAGTCATAGGAAGTATGGACCCAATGGTTTCCACTACATGGGTGACAACGGGTACTGTGTCCAGTCATAGGAAGTATGGACCCAATGGTTTCCACTACATGGGTGACAACGGGTACTGTGTCCAGTCATAGGAAGTATGGACCCAATGAATTCACTACATGGGTGACAACAGGTACTGTGTCCAGTCATAGGAAGTATGGACCCAATGGTTTCCACTACAAGGGTGACAACGGGTACTGTGTCCAGTCATAGGAAGTATGGACCCAATGGTTTCCACTACATGGGTGACAACGGGTACTGTGTCCAGTCATAGGAAGTATGGACCCAATGGTTTCCACTACATGGGTGACAACGGGTACTGTGTCCAGTCATAGGAAGTATGGACCCAATGGTTTCCACTACATGGGTGACAACGGGTACTGTGTCCAGTCATAGGAAGTATGGACCCAATGGTTTCCACTACATGGGTGACAACGGGTACTGTGTCCAGTCATAGGAAGTATGGACCCAATGGTTTCCACTACATGGGTGACAACGGGTACTGTGTCCAGTCATAGGAAGTATGGACCCAATGGTTTCCACTACATGGGTGACAACGGGTACTGTGTCCAGTCAAAGGAAGTATGGAGCTAATGGTTTCCACTACATGGGTGACAACGGGTACTGTGTCCAGTCATAGGAAGTATGGACCCAATGAATTCACTACATGGGTGACAACAGGTACTGTGTCCAGTCATAGGAAGTATGGACCCAATGGTTTCCACTACAAGGGTGACAATGGGTATGATATCCAATCATAGGAAGTACAGACCCAATGGTTTCCACTACATGGGTGACAACGGATACTGTGTCCAATCATAGGGGGCATGGACATAAATGTTTCACTACATGGGTGAAACGGCTACTGTGTTTAATCATAGGAAGTATGGACCCAATGGTTTCCACTACATGGGTGACAACGGGTATTGTGTCCAGTCATAGGTAGTATGGACCCAATGGTTTCCACTGCATGGGTGACAACGGGTACTGTATCCAATCATAGGAAGTATGGACCCAATGGTTTCTCTACATGGGTGACAACGGGTACTGTGTCCAGTTGTAGGAAGTATGGACCCAATGGTATCACTACATGGGTGACAATGGGTACTGTATCCATTCATAGGAAGTATGAACCCAATGCTTTCATTAAATGGGTGACAACAGGTATTGTGTCCAATCATAGGAAGTATGGACCCAATGGTTTCTCTACATGGGTGACAACGGGTACTGTGTCCAGTTGTAGGGAGTATGGACCCAATGGTATCACTACATGGGTGACAACGGGTACTGTATCCATTCATAGGAAGTATGAACCCAATGCTTTCATTTAATGGGTAAGAATAAGTACTGTATCCACCTACAATAAGTACGGGCCCAGTGGTGTCACTACATGGGTGACAACAGGTACCGTGTCCACTGACATAAAATACTGACCCAGCAGTTTTTAATTACATGGGTGACAAGACCTACATCTTCTCATAGGAGACATGAACACCAGTACTGAATCCAAACACAGGAAATGCAAAGCCAGCGGCTTTCACTACACGAGTGACAACAGGTACTGCATCTGCTCCCAAGAAGTATGGATCCAATGGTTGTCATTACATGGGTGACAACGGGTACGGCGTCTGCTCCCAAGAAGTATGGATCCAATGGTTGTCATTACATGGGTGACAACGGGTACGGCGTCTGCTCCCAAGAAGTATGGATCCAATGGTTGTCATTACATGGGTGACAACGGGTACGGCGTCTGCTCCCAAGAAGTATGGACCCAATGGTTGTCATTACATGGGTGACAACGGGTACGGCGTCTCCTCCCAAGAAGTATGGATCCAATGGTTGTCATTACATGGGTGACAACGGGTACGGCGTCTCCTCCCAAGAAGTATGGATCCAATGGTTGTCATTACATGGGTGCCAACGGGTACGGCGTCTCCTCCCAAGAAGTATTGATCCAATGGTGGTCATTACATGGGTGACAACGGGTACGGCGTCTGCTCCCAAGAAGTATGGACCCAATGGTTGTCATTACATGGGTGACAACGGGTACGGCGTCTCCTCCCAAGAAGTATGGATCCAATGGATGTCATTACATGGGTGCCAACGGGTACGGCGTCTCCTCCCAAGAAGTATTGATCCAATGGTGGTCATTACATGGGTGACAACGGGTACGGCGTCTGCTCCCAAGAAGTATGGATCCAATGGTGGTCATTACATGGGTGACAACGGGTACGGCGTCTCCTCCCAAGAAGTATGGATCCAATGGTTGTCATTACATGGGTTACAACGGGTACGGCGTCTGCTCCCAAGAAGTATTGATCCAATGATTGTCATTACATGGGTGACAACGGGTACGGCGTCTGCTCCCAAGAAGTATGGATCCAATGGTGGTCATTACATGGGTGCCAACGGGTACGGCGTCTCCTCCCAAGAAGTATTGATCCAATGGTGGTCATTACATGGGTGCCAACGGGTACGGCGTCTCCTCCCAAGAAGTATTGATCCAATGGTTGTCATTACATGGGTGACAACGGGTACGGCGTCTGCTCCCAAGAAGTATGGACCCAATGGTTGTCATTACATGGGTGACAACGGGTACGGCGTCTCCTCCCAAGAAGTATGGATCCAATGGATGTCATTACATGGGTGCCAACGGGTACGGCGTCTCCTCCCAAGAAGTATTGATCCAATGGTGGTCATTACATGGGTGACAACGGGTACGGCGTCTGCTCCCAAGAAGTATGGATCCAATGGTGGTCATTACATGGGTGACAACGGGTACGGCGTCTCCTCCCAAGAAGTATGGATCCAATGGTTGTCATTACATGGGTTACAACGGGTACGGCGTCTGCTCCCAAGGAGTATTGATCCAATGGTGGTCATTACATGGGTGACAACGGGTACGGCGTCTCCTCCCAAGAAGTATGGATCCAATGGTGGTCATTACATGGGTGACAACGGGTACGGCGTCTCCTCCCAAGAAGTATGGATCCAATGGTGGTCATTACATGGGTGACAACGGGTACGGCGTCTCCTCCCAAGAAGTATGGATCCAATGGTTGTCATTACATGGGTGACAACGGGTACGGCGTCTGCTCCCAAGAAGTATGGATCCAATGGTGGTCATTACATGGGTGACAACGGGTACGGCGTCTCCTCCCAAGAAGTATGGATCCAATGGTGGTCATTACATGGGTGACAACGGGTACGGCGTCTCCTCCCAAGAAGTATGGACCCAATGGTGGTCATTACATGGGTGCCAACGGGTACGGCGTCTGCTCCCAAGGAGTATTGATCCAATGGTGGTCATTACATGGGTGACAACGGGTACGGCGTCTCCTCCCAAGAAGTATGGATCCAATGGTTGTCATTACATGGGTGACAACGGGTACGGCGTCTCCTCCCAAGAAGTATGGATCCAATGGTTGTCATTACATGGGTGACAACGGTTACGGCGTCTGCTACCAAGAAGTATGGATCCAATGGTTGTCATTACATGGGTGCCAACGGGTACGGCGTCTCCTCCCAAGAAGTATGGACCCAATGGTTGTCATTACATGGGTGACAACGGTTACGGTATCCAATCACAGGAAAAGCCAGTCAACAACTTTCACTACGCGGGTGACAACAGGCGCTGCATCTTCTAACAGGAAATGGGGA
Source organism: Staurois parvus (assembly GCF_062004578.1). Lineage (NCBI taxonomy): Eukaryota > Metazoa > Chordata > Amphibia > Anura > Ranidae > Staurois > Staurois parvus. The sequence goes on from NW_028319337.1 coordinate 219,698, forward strand.
CCCGATGGTTTCCTCTACATGGGTGACAACGGGTCCTGCTTCCACTCATAGGAAGAACAGAGCCAACAGCTATCAGTACATGGGTGTCCACCCACAGGAAATACAAAGTTTTCACTTCCTGGGTGACAACAGACATTAGATCTGCTCCCAGGAAGTACCACGGAGGAAGTCCTTGCATGTGGTGTCTGTATGAGTTTTCTGTTATTTTCCCCGGCCATCCTGGACAAAGCACACTTCCTGTCCTGGGGTGACAACGCTCTCTCACTGTATCTATAGAGAAGCAGCGTTGCCACCCTAGGACAGGACTACAGAACTCCTCCCTCCCCTCTTCTCTATAACATAGAGGGAAGCAATGTAACTGATAAGAATTCAATGCAGAATGTGATCAGCTCTCAGGATTTCTGGCAGGACCAACAGATATCTTATCAAATGTATTGAAGAGATAGAACTGTATACCAGATAGATGGAATACAATCCTTCTACCTGGATAATGACGGGACTAAAAGGGTGCAAGTCCCAGACGGTCACTGTTGAGGGTACATGCACTTTAAGGGGCGTGTACATAACAAATGTGCTAACTGGGCAAAAACTAATGTTCTTTAGACCACTTCCCCTTCTGGACGAATGTCATCTCATTATGGGCTTTCCATGTTCTGCCACTGCAGGAGAATCCACTCTGCCCACAGATTGAACCTCGGTTACAAGGATATTTCTAAACTATTCCCCCCCACTGACACCAATGATGGGGCACTACTCCTCCCACTGACACCAATGATGGGGCACTACTCCTCCCACTGACACCAATGATGGGGCACTACTCCTCCCACTGACACCAATGATGGGGCACTATTCCTCCCACTGACACCAATGATGGGGCACTATTCCTCCCACTGACACCAATGATGGGGCACTATTCCTCCTACTGACACCAATGATGGGGCACTATTCCTCCCACTGACACCAACGATGGGGAACTATTCCTCCCACTGACACCAATGATGCGACACTACTCCTCCCACTGACACCAATGATGGGGCACTATTCCTCCCACTGACACCAATGATGGGGCACTATTCCTCCCACTGACACCAATGATGGGGCACTATTCCTCCACTGATACCAAGGATGGGGGCACTATTCCTCCCACTGACACCAACGATGGGGCACTATTCCTCCCACTGACACCAATGATGGGGCACTATTTCCACCACTGACACCAATGATGGGGTACTATTTCTCCAACTGACACCAACGATGGGGCACTATTCCTCCCACTGACACCAACGATGGGGCACTATTCCTCCCACTGACACCAACGATGGGGCACTATTCCTCCCACTGACACCAACGATGGGGCACTATTCCTCCCACTGATACCAACGATGGGGCACTATTCCTCCCACTGACACCAACGATGGGGCACTATTTCCACCACTGACACCAATGATGGGGTACTATTTCTCCAACTGACACCAATGATGGGGTACTATTTCTCCAACTGACACCAATGATGGGGCACTATTCCTCCCGCTGACACCAATGATGGGGCACTAATCCTCCCACTGACACCAATGATGGGGACACTATTCCTCCCGCTGACTCCAATGATGGGGCACTATTCCTCCCGCTGACACCAATGATGGGGGCACTATTCCTCCCACTTATACCAATGATGGGGACACTATTCCTCCCACTGATACCAATGATGGGGCACTATTCCTCCCACTGACACCAATGATGGGGCACTATTCCTCCCACTGACACCAATGATGGGGCACTATTCCTCCCACTGACACCAATGATGGGGCACTATTCCCTCCCACTGACACCAATGATGGGGCACTATTCCTCCTACTGACACCAATGATGGGGCACTATTCCTCCCACTGACACCAACGATGGGGAACTATTCCTCCCACTGACACCAATGATGCGACACTACTCCTCCCACTGACACCAATGATGGGGCCACTATTCCTCCCACTGACACCAATGATGGGGCACTATTCCTCCCACTGACACCAATGATGGGGCACTATTCCTCCACTGATACCAAGGATGGGGGCACTATTCCTCCCACTGACACCAACGATGGGGCACTATTCCTCCCACTGACACCAACGATGGGGCACTATTCCTCCCACTGACACCAACGATGGGGCACTATTCCTCCCACTGACACCAACGATGGGGCACTATTCCTCCCACTGACACCAACGATGGGGCACTATTTCCACCACTGACACCAATGATGGGGTTACTATTCCTCCCACTGACATCAATGATAGGGCACTATTCCTCCCACTGACACCAATGAAGGGGCACTATTCCTCCCACTGACACCAACGATGGGGCACTATTCCTCCCACTGACACCAACGATGGGGCACTATTCCTCCCACTGACACCAATGATGGGATATTATTCGCACCACTGACACCAATGATGGGGCACTATTCCTCCCACTGACACCAATGATGGGGCGCTATTCCTCCCAGTGACACCAATGATGGGGCACTATTCCTCCCACTGACACCAATGATGGGGCACTCTTCCTCCCACTGATACCAATGATGGGGCGCTATTTCTCCCAGTGACACCAATGATGGGGCGCTATTCCTCCCACTGACACCAACGATGGGGCGCTATTCCTCCCACTGACACCAACGATGGGGCGCTATTCCTCCCACTGACACCAATGATGGGACGCTATTCATCCCACTGATACCAATGCTGGGACACTATTCCTCCCACTGACACCAATGATGGGGCACTATTCCTCCCACTGACACCAATGATGGGGCACTATTCCTCCCACTGACACCAATGATGGGGCACTATTCCTCCCACTGATACCAATGATGGGGCCACTATTCCTCCCACTGACACCAATGATGGAGCACTATTCATCCCACGGACACCAATGATGGGGCACTATTCCTCCAACTGAGACCAACGATGGGGCACTATTTCCCCCACTGACACCAATGATGGGGCACTATTTCTCCAACTGACACCAATGATGGGGCACTATTCCTCCCACTGACACCAATGATGGGATATTATTCGCACCACTGACACCAATGATGGGGCACTATTCCTCCCACTGACACCAATGATGGGGCACTATTCCTCCCACTGACACCAATGATGGGGCGCTATTCCTCCCAGTGACACCAATGATGGGGCGCTATTCCTCCCACTGACACCAACGATGGGGCGCTATTCCTCCCACTGATACCAATGATGGGGCGCTATTCCTCCCACTGACACCAACGATGGGGCGCTATTCCTCCCACTGACACCAATGATGGGGCGCTATTCCTCCCACTGATACCAATGATGGGGCGCTATTCCTCCCACTGACACCAATGATGGGACACTATTCCTCCCACTGACACCAATGATGGGGGCACTATTCCTCCCACTGACACCAATGATGGGGCACTATTCCTCCCACTGACACCAATGATGGGGCACTATTCCTCCCACTGACACCAATGATGGGGCACTATTTGCACCACTGACACCAATGATGTGGCACTATTCCTCCCACTGACACCAATGATGGGACACTATTCCTCCCACTGACACCAATGATGGGGCACTATTTCTCCCACTGACACCAATGATGGGGCACTATTCGCACCACTGACACCAATGATGTGGCACTATTCCTCCCACTGACACCAATGATGGGACACCATTCCTCCCACTGACACCAATGATGGGGCACTATTCCTCCCACTGACACCAATGATGGGGCACTATTCGCACCACTGACACCAATGATGTGGCACTATCCCTCCCACTGACACCAATGATGGGGCACTATTCCTCCCACTGACACCAATGATGGGGCACTATTCCTCCCACTGACACCAATGATGGGGCACTATTCCTCCCACTGACACCAATGATGGGACACTATTCCTCCCACTGACACCAATGATGGGGCACTATTCCTCCCACTGACACCAATGATGGGACACTATTCCTCCCACTGACACCAATGATGGGGCACTATTCCTCCCACTGACACCAATGATGGGGCACTATTCCTCCCACTGACACCAATGATGGGACACTATTCCTCCCACTGACACCAATGATGGGGCACTATTCCTCCCACTGACACCAATGATGGGGCACAATTCCTCCCACTGACACCAATGATGGGGCACTATTCCTCCCACTGACACCAATGATGGGGCACTATTCCTCCCACTGACACCAATGATGGGACACTATTCCTCCCACTGACACCAATGATGGGGCACTATTCCTCCCACTGACACCAATGATGGGGCACTATTCCTCCCACTGACACCAATGATGGGACACTATTCCTCCCACTGACACCAATGATGGGGCACTATTCCTCCCACTGACACCAATAATGGGACACTATTCCTCCCACTGACACCAATGATGGGGCACTATTCCTCCCACTGACACCAATGATGGGGCACTATTCCTCCCACTGACACCAATGATGGGGCACTATTCCTCCCACTGACACCAATGATGGGGCACTATTCGCACCACTGACCACCAATGATGTGCAATTTACGTAAAATGTATTTTTAAATGATTATTTTTCCCATACAAAACACCAATAAAATACTATGAAATGTACCCAAATCTGCTACAAACTGAAGATATAGTAAACTAGAAGCGGGGAATGATTGTAGCACACTAGGGGAGACCATACAGGATAATAGGTGTAATAAGTGGAAGGGAGACGCCGACGTCACAAAATGTACAGAATTCTCTCTGGGAGTCGATGGGTCACCTGTGACGATGACACTATCGGAGTGCGGAGATATAAAACGGGGCGGGGGTCACGTCTCAGCAGACGCTGATTGCACAACATGGATATTCACATTTCCCAGATAAGATCTCTGGAAGCAGGGTCCTCGGGTGGTGGGGGGGGGGGGGGGAGAGGTGTGCCCACCGACAAATCAAATTCCACAATACTTCCTGCTGTGTCCACCGGGACAGGAAGTGAAGACGAATCCCTCTAGTGGGGACACAGAGATTTCATCCTCCTCTCCACATTACCCAGAATGACAAAAAATGGATGGAGATCTCATGTTCCTTCCACTTCACAATGATGGGCTACTTTGTGTCCGTCCATCACATCCAATCCCAATACATACATTGTAACATGACAACATGGGGGGGGGGGGATACATTGTAACATGACAACATGGGGGGGGGGATACATTGTAACATGACAACATGGGGGGGGATACATTGTAACATGACAACATGGGGGGGATACATTGTAACATGACAACATGGGGGGGGATACATTGTAACATGACAACATGGGGGGGATACATTGTAACATGACAACATGGGGGGGAATACATTGTAACATGACAACATGGGGGGGGGGAATACATTGTAACATGACAACATGGGGGGGGGATACATTTGTAACATGACAACATGGGGGGGGATACATTGTAACATGACAACATGGGGGGGGGGATACATTGTAACATGACAACATGGGGGGGGGGGGAATCCATTGTAAACATGACAACATGGGGGGGGGGAATACATTGTAACATGACAACATGGGGGGGGATACATTGTAACATGACAACATGGGGGGGGAATACATTGTAACATGACAACATGGGGGGGATACATTGTAACATGACAACATGGGGGGGGAATACATTGTAACATGACAACATGGGGGGGGGGAATACATTGTAACATGACAACATGGGGGGGGGGAATACATTGTAACATGACAACATGGGGGGGGATACATTGTAACATGACAACATGGGGGGGATACATTGTAACATGACAACATGGGGGGGGGGGATACATTGTAACATGACAACATGGGGGGGGATACAATGTAACATGACAACTTGGGGGGGGATACATTGTAACATGACAACATGGGGGGGATACATTGTAACATGACAACATGGGGGGGGGATACATTGTAACATGACAACATGGGGGGGGATACATTGTAACATGACAACATGGGGGGGGGGATACATTGTAACATGACAACATGGGGGGCATTTCAGGAGGGGGGGGATACATTGTAACATGACAACATGGGGGACATTTTAGGGGGGAGTACATTGTAACATGACAACATGGGGGACATTTCAGGGGGGGGGGATACATTGTAACGTGACAACATGGGGGGGGGATACATTGTAACATGACAACATGGGGGGGATACATTGTAACATGACAACATGGGGGGGGATACATTGTAACATGACAACATGGGGGGGGGGGGATACATTGTAACATGACAACATGGGGGGACATTTCAGGAGGGGGGGATACATTGTAACATGACAACATGGGGGACATTTCAGGGGGGAGGGGGGAATACATTGTAACATGACAACATGGGGGACATTTCAGGGGGGAGGGGAATACATTGTAACATGACAACATGGGGGGACATTTCGGGGGGGGGGGGATACATTGTAACATGACAACATGGGGGGACATTTTAGGGGGGAGGGGGATACATTGTAACATGACAACATGGGGGACATTTTAGGGGGGAGGGGGGATACATTGTAACATGACAACATGGGGGACATTTCAGGAAGGGGGGGGGGATACATTGTAACATGGACAACATGAGGGGACATTTCAGGAGGGGGGGATACATTGTAACATGACAACATGGGGGACATTTCAGGGGGGGGATACATTGTAACGTGACAACATGGGGGGGGATACATTGTAACATGACAACATGGGGGGGATACATTGTAACATGACAACATGGGGGGGATACATTGTAACATGACAACATGGGGGGACATTTCAGGAGGGGGGGATACATTGTAACATGACAACATGGGGGACATTTCAGGGGGGGATACATTGTAACATGACAACATGGGGGACATTTCAGGGGGGGGGGAATACATTGTAACATGACAACATGGGGGACATTTCAGGGGGGGGGGAATACATTGTAACATGACAACATGGGGGGACATTTCAGGGGGGAGGGGGATACATTGTAACATGACAACATGGGGGACATTTTAGGGGGGAGGGGGATACATTGTAACATGACAACATGGGGGACATTTCAGGAAGGGGGGGGGATACATTGTAACATGACAACATGGGGGACATTTCGGGGGAGGGGGAATACATTGTAACATGACAACATGGGGGACATTTCAGGGGGGAGGGGGAATACATTGTAACATGACAACATGGGGGACATTTCGGGGGGGGGGGGGAATACATTGTAACATGACAACATGGGGGGACATTTCAGGGGGGAGGGGGAATACATTGTAACATGACAACATGGGG